>NC_048423.1:25484884-25503031 GCF_013103735.1 Etheostoma cragini | reverse complement strand
CGTAATGGAAAACCAAAAAAAGCGAGTAGACCCGAGGCGAGTCGAGTAGATACCACGCAGTGGAAAACCGCCATAAATTAACTAATTTTGTGGTAAACTATTCCTTGCATACATGGTTTATAAGAAGAAGAAGAAGAAGAAAGACTATGACTGACTCAAAGAGCTCTCTGTTGAGCAGTGCAGGCAGGTCGTAGTCCACAGGCAGCTCGTAGCTGTGCCAGAGTATGGCTGCCACACAGTGGAGGTGGGAGGGCGAGGGCATGAGCAGGCCGTACTCCCTCAAAGAGGCAGAGGACGAGCCAGCACCGGCGCCAGGGTATCCCATGGGGCCACTCATCTTGTGGGCCGCCACTCGCGAAGAGTCGTGCACCCACTGGAGAAGAGCCTGGATCCTGGAAGGGGACAATTCAGAGCAAGCTTTGATCAATAATTTCACGTGGTTTCATCTGCTCAGTCTCTGTGTGAGGGGCGCCCCCATGGAATTTGTATGCAGCAAACACAACCATTCGACAGTAAAAGATGACAGGGAGACTTTAAGGACACTGTTTACTATCGACTTATGAGTCTGTCTGGAATATCACCTTGACAGAAAGCTGTTTCTCATTGGTTGTTGTTCTTATAGAGGGGAGAACGACAGTTTAAGTCAAGGTGAAAACAGTGTGTTGATGTACCTGTCTTTGGTTCCAGAGTCTTGCGTGGTGCCCAGCTGGTACAGAATGTCAATGGTGGAGTCTGAGGATAGGCCATTTAGTCGTCCAAACAGAAGAGGACTGTTTAGATCTAAAAGACAGAAGCAAAGACTAAAATAAGTATGGCTGTCATGCTCTATAGTTAGAGCTATGGGGCATTGTTTCAGTCTTCCCCACGTGAAAATCTAAGTATTTACAACAACACTGTCGGCTTGTCCACGTGATAAAAGCCTTCCGTGACCGTGCACGCGCCCCCACTTCTCCTCCACACAGTTACTAATAGATAAAGACTATTCACAGGACTAAAAACGTGGACTCTTCAGAAAAGGGCCCATATCCTCTTTTGAATATGGATCTAGTAAGTCATGTGTTGCAAGGCTTGCAACTTGTTAGAATGGTCTGCATGACGGTATTTGGAGAAGCTTTATTTGAGTCTCAGTAAAATTTCCTAGCCATGTCCTGGAAATTTGTCCAAATATGTTTCCAAGTATTTTGATATAGCTGATCTGCTGTACACCGACTTAAAGACTCAATAAATTGAATTAATCAATTGAAAGTGTACTTACTGAACTTTGTCTCCATAAATTAGTACTAAATTACATTGATCTAATTGACAATACATAGAAAAATAAGGGGTTACCAAATACTCAAACTGACGTTTTTACTAGCTGTTGGGGCAAAACAACATATGAAATATGGCCTTGTCTCAGTCTTTCCAACAACTAACAACATCATTTAATGACCTCTAAAGGCAATACATTTGAATATTTTAAGACTATTTGAAGCTTTTTAAGGATCCTGTGCATCTGCTGCCTATGATTAACGCTGCAGCTGCGGAGTGTGACTCACTGGCAGGGTCGGTGCCAGAGGCGGCACAGTTCCTCAGCAGAATGTCGATGAGTTTGAGTCCAATGCGAGTGGACTGCAGGCCAATCTTGACTAGCACAGCTTCGATGTTGGGCGAGTGCATGCCACAGTACGGTGACATGAGCAACGCGGCGCAGGTTTGCAGCAGGTTGGCGGTGGGTGCTGCAGCACTGGCCATCATGGCCTCCAGGTCACTGACATGGGTCAGGCAATGGTGGAGCAGACGCAGCCACCCGATGCTGTACAGGGGTAAGGGAAAGGTTACAACACCACCCACATATAAAATAAGTACAGGTACATATTTAACAGTCTCAAAATTTGTTTTGGGTACCTGGTTTTGGAGACCTGGTCCTCAGAAGGCAGGAAAGGGTTGTTGACAGTTGCAGAGGAGGTGTTCCCAAACGCTGTTAGGCCCAAGAGTTTGATCTGAGACAGACCCAGGGTGCTGGCATCACGAGGCCGGTGCAGCCTCAGGCAAACAGCCGACGCAACCTCTGCCTTCACTAGCTGGATCTTTATATAGGTCAGGCCGCTGGTGATGACTGGCGTGGAGAGTGGCAACATGTTGACCCCATCAGCACTGATCTCCACCGAGACTGAAGACGGGCAGGCTGATTGGTAGGAAGGAGGAGACACAGCAAAACACAAAGGAGCGACAGATGAGTTTTCATCCAAGTGAGATGGAAAAGCTTCGGACGGTTGATGGAAATACACATTCCAAAACTTTCTCATTTCCTTTCAACATTTTATTAAATGGGTGCTACTCACTGGCTAGAGAGGCCAGGTGTGGCTGGATGTGGAGCTCTTTGAGCAGCACGGCAGCCGGAAGGTGGATGGTGAGGTCACACCAGGCCTCCTCTGGCAGGAAGATGTAGGACCAGGCTGCTGAGCGTGCCCGGCGGTGGGGGGGCGTGGCCTGGAGGAGCACTTCTGCCGGCTGTGCTGTCGGGCTGCTGGATGTTATGGTGCCTGTGAAGGGACAAACGGATCATTTAGTCTTAGACAATGGTCGATGTAAGGTTATACATTCTTTTACTATAAACATATTGTCCCACAGGATGTAACAGACTGGAGAAAACAACCTAAGGGAGCAAAGTTGTGGAGTCCCTCGGCATTGTCTGGCTCTGAGGTCATCACTCTGGCTTTCAGGTTGCCATCCGCTGTCTTCCCAGGACCGGAATCTAAGAACTTCATGATGGTGGACACCATGCTGCGTGCTGTATTTACAATGGCACGAGTGCTGGTCACCATGTTGTTACAGATCAACTGCACACCACCTGGTAAAACACAAGAAAGTGATGGTTTCTTCATCAATCAAAGTGTCCAAAGGCTGCTACAATCCTACATACATTTGTGTAGCGAAATGTCCTCCCTCTTCTGCAATCAGGGTTTTAACATAGTTAAAGAGTCTGTCTACAGTGGGATAGGTCTAGTCCCAGATAAATAACAGAGAAACCTTCAACAGGTAAAACATTTGTCACTTAAGGCCGCTTTTAGGGCTGGAGAAGAAGCCATATTGCAATGGGATTTACTGCAATTGCTATAATGGTATCATGAGTCTACTTGCACGATTATCAAGAAAAATGCACAAAATACTAAAAACATACACATTTAAATGAGCATAAGAACACATAAGCACACAATGTGCCATGCTTTTTGTAAAGAACTTTGTATTCTACTAAATTAAATAAAAAATGTAGCTGTATTTCATAACTTAAGAGCAAGACTGGTGGAAGACGTGAGTTACTGAGGTTTTCTCTGTTCTCTTGTACTTTATGAGAGCACAGTGGGGTTAGGAGGCAGGTGTTGTGTATATACCAACCCATGTAATGGAAGGCCTTGAGAGCCTCACTGGTATCCAACACTCGTAAGATGAACCACAGAAGAGGCTCCGACAGCTGACAGGTGGAAAGAGACCCCTGCCAAATGTCAAAAAAAGAAAAGTACATATTAAAGTTCTGGCATGTGGTTTTGTTTAAGATTGGATTTTAATATCAGATCATGACAAACTCCGGCTCACCTGTCTGCCCATGTAACCACAGGCCATGTATGTGAGGATGGGCTGCAACATAACCTGGACGGAGGTGGCCCTCTTGCTGAGGGTGGTGAGGATAGTGAAGAGGCCGTCGCCCACCGAGATGGCGTCCAGCCCGCCGTGAAAGTTCTCATGTTTGGTCAGGTGGAGACCACTGGCTCCTGAGGAACACACAGGGGTCAGCTCGCAGCAGGACACATTTATCCTCCGGAGCTTTTAGTTTTTCTCTTGTTCCTCAACACTAGCACCACCGGCACTTTACAGAGCGTCTGTATGCTTTGTTAGGCTAATGGCCCATTAATGTGTTAAAACACACACACACGTTAACACACACGTTAACACACACGTTAACACACACGTTAACACACACGTTAACACACACGTTAACACACACACACACACACACACACACACACACACACACACACACACACACACACACACACACACACACACACACACACACACACACACACACACACACACACACACACACACACACACACACACCTTAGCTAACAACTTGAACCCACATAAAACTGGTGTAATTTTAACAGTCAGTGTAGAATGTGCTATTTGAATATTCTACAACTCTTCATCGTATTTTGTATGTTTATATTTTCCATATTTAATGTGTAAATATGTTGTCTTGCATGTTTTGTGCCTTGTTTTGTCTAGGTCCTTGTTGCAAATGCGAATTTGTTCTCAATCGGCTTACCTGGTTAAATAAAAAAAAAACAATGAGGGTATGGGAATGTGCATAATAGGTATTTAGGAAAGGTTATAGCATGAGGGAATAGCAATTACAATAACAGAGTAATTTCTCTTTTTGAAACCAGAAAAACATTAAACTAGCTTGGTCCTTTATTTTACAGCAGTTTCTATTGTTTAGTAACAGCTGTAAACAACAATACCATAATTCAGCATTCATTTGGAGACATGTTTGTGTCAAGGGCATACAGCTGGTGCTGAAAACCAGGTAGGGTTGGGTAGTGAACCCCGGTGCTAATATGGCACTGGAGCCTAATAACCGGTATCTAGACTGAACAGCAACGCGGCTTTAGGTGCCTCATTCTGGTGCCACTTAAACAGAGCTTCTCTCTGATGCATTGAAACGGAAGTTAAAAGCAACAGAAGCATCGCTGCATGTCACGCTGGTTAACACTTCCCCTCGACAGCGGGGAACGTTAGCCTTCCTACTGAATTAAACCTGGTTAAAATGCTGACAGCTAAGCGGTGTAAAGTGTGACCGGAACGTACAACAGTCTGCGGCTGCCATAAAAACTACATTTACTGGTGAAATGAGTTACTGTTATAAGGTACTGTTATTACAATATTTTTAAATATTTACTTTTTAACCATATGGCCTAAGCAATAAATAAGATGTTATATAATGTTGCCAACTGTTGTTTTTTGCTCTTTTTCAAACACCAGCACCGTTTTAAAAGTATTGCTTTAGCACTGGTATCATAAAAAACCCACTTGACACTTTACCCTTAAACTAGACATAATCTTAAGAATGAACCAAAACCATAAAGTTATGGCCAGTAAAATCAAAACTGCTCAAACTGTGGCTAGAGCTGAAAGGAACTGCAGTGTTAGCTGATTATTTTGTTCTGTGATCTTACCTATAATCATGGCCATGGCGCTGCTGTTGCACTGGCCCAGTGCTGACAGGATCTGGCTCATGATCTGCTGACTGGCTAGAACCAGGTCAGCCACGCCCGCGGGGGGGCCCTGGCTGAACGCCGAGCCACCAGCCACGCTTTCTTTGCTGCCGCAGACCTTCTCTTCGTCCGACACGCTGCTGTCAGCCGCTCCGCTGCCAGCCGGCGGCAGCCGCCCGCTGAACTCTCTGTCCCCGGACAGAGGCAGCTGCACCAGTGCGTTGACCAGCTTGAGGAGGTCAAACATCAGCTGGTCGCGGGTGGTTTCTCCACACACGGCCTTGGCGTCTCCTGGCCGGATGATGTTGGCGAACAGACCACCAAAACAAGCCCGGGCGCCCACAGAGCTGTCCGAGCCGCTACGGGACACCACCTTCTCAGCGCAGGTGATGTAGTGGTGAACCAAGAAAGTGACAGACTCGATGACGGAGGAGATGGTAGCCACCGACACCACCTCAAAGTTTTGCTCAAGAGTGAACTCTAGAAGCTTGACCTGGGCGTCCAGCGGACCCTGGCCTGCCTGGAACGGACCCCTAAAGGGTCAGGATCAAGCATTAGTTCCCAAAGACCATTCATACAGCTTCTACTGAGACTTCTCATTTTGTGATTATCGCACTGATGACTCACTGGTGCTGTAACATGCAAACATTCTTCAGAGTTTCTGCGGGTTTAAGACTTTTTAATACATTTTTAACCATTCAACATTATGAATAACATTTATCAAAACATGATACGCAATCACGGAAGGTTTGTATCATGTGGACGCGTTGTTGTCATTACTTTGAATTTCTTATGGGGGAGACAGAAACTACGCCCTCTAGCTTTAAGGACTAACATTTTGATTTAAAAATGTTTGTTTATGACAACCGGCAGAAACCTTGTTATTGACTGACAATACATCTCCCAAGAAGCAACTGAATACCTCTCAGTAGACAGGATGTGCATGAGTTTGAGCAGGAACTCGCTGAACATCTGTGGACAGCTGGAGGACAGGTGGACCTGCAGGCGGCTCAGGAACTCATGCATTGCTTGGGTGGCTGTGGGTCCAACCTGAGAGCTGTGCTGGCTGGTCCCGTTGGTGCTGCTGCCCGACAGAAAGCGCACTAGGACATGGACCAGGGTGGGGTCAGACACCATCTGCTGGGCGGTGCTCTCATGAGAGCTCATCCCATTGTTGGAGGCTGCAAGTCCAAAAAAATAAATATTATTATTATTATTTTCCACTATCCCCCACAACTTTCGCTGTGAAATGAAAATCACCTGGCAAGTTGTCCTTTTTAGGTCAAAGTTACAGTACGTTATTGTCCCGTGGTAAAGCATGTTTCGAGCAGGGGGCATTTTGCACGCCCATTCACCCAAGGATGATCTGACATCCGAAATGTAAGAGGTGAATCCCCAAAATCATTTTTTTATAACATTTCATTCACATTTTATTTTATATTATCAAATATTTAAAAAATAAATTAAAAAACATAGATGTTTAGGTGTCCTTAAGTTAGGCATGACACATCATCAAGTTTTTGGTTTAGTAAAATTTACATTTCAACATTTGCATGCTTCATGAATGAAATCAGAAACAGTTCCATAAATTCATCCAACTATTTCTATTTCTTAATTTTTCTTCATGTCCATCTAATGTATACTTTTCACCCCTTCAGACCGTAGTGATGACATTTTTATTTTATTTTACACAACTCAATCCCCTCTGATAAACCAATCACTGTTGACATGCTGACTAAGTTCTTTCATTGAACACTTCTTTGAGCGGAAGACTGAAAGTGGGACTGTCTGACTGAGATCTGAGATTTTACACAGGTGTTGATGCCACACAGAAGGAAAGCAATGGGAGTGGAGCACTGACCGCAGACTGCCATGTTGGTCATCAGGGTGAGAGAGTGCAGCACCAGACACCACGTTCTCAGGGAGGTGTTGGGGTACCAAGCCAGCACGGTTAGGAAACTGCTGATGGATGCTGCACACACAGAATATCATACATATAACAACATATTACAATAAACACTAGCCAATGTCTAATGCTCCTCCAGTGTGCTGGAGTCCTGACCTTGGTTGAGTGGGATGGTGGGCACTCGGCTGGCGTTGAACAGGAAGATGTCTGATCCGCTCTCTTCACTGCCACCAGAACACGTGTTGAGACTGAGTGTTAACCACAGCTGCAGCAGGGACTCCAGCTGACAGAATAAATAGACCCAGAGACTTTAAGGAAGATACCAGGAAGTGAAATAGACTTCATGGAACAAAAGCTTGTGGATTTTGCCATTTATCTTTCTGTTTTCATCCAAAGTGGGAGCAGCTGATAACAGCACTGCGTGAGGTGGTTTGGTTGAGTTGCAGGTTCAAAAACGTTAAGCTGTAACAGGCTGCATTAAAAAAAAACTTTTTATATTATAACATTTATTTTACTGGAATTTGGATTACTTCTGTTCAACAGGGTCTCCTGGACATACAGTATTTCACTACAAAAGAAGTTAAACAAAATGAAGAACAGTGTTATGCACAGGTTTACACGTAAAGATGCCCCTACTGCACAAGCACCTCATTACTTCCTCCTACAACCCAGATTATTCTATATTATGGCAAAAAGCCCTCTTTTCAGGATCGCCAGCTGCAGTGTGCAACAGACCAGAACTGCATAGCACCGGCTTCAAAACAACAATCTTAAAGGTGACCAATTTTTGAGCATTTTCAGGTTCATACTTATGTTTTGTGTTTCTACTAGAACATGTCTACCTACTCTAATGTTAGTAAAAAACATTTATTTAAATTTTTTATTATTAGCTGTATTTCCGCCCAGGACAACCGGACATATCCCAGCAGTAAAGTGACCTGAATTTGGGGAGAAATGACCAGCCACCAAGACTACAGCTATTTGGCGTTAGCATGCAGCTACTTGATAATACAACTGCAGATAATGGCTTCTGAACCAAAAAACTATATAACCAAAAAATGTTTCAAGAGTAATGTGACCTGGAATTAGGGAGAATTTAACAACACTGGAAGCCAAGATGACATCTCAAAACAACCATAGAAAGCCAGCTAGCTGTTACGGAACGCCGAGCGGAGACTAGAAAAACCTGTTATATCGAAGCATTCAGAACAGTTCAATCTGAACATTTTAGCTCACAGGGATTTCTTTGAAATATGTTTATCTCATGAGTTGAAGTTTTTGCCACGTTTAACATGAAAATCCAACATCATAACATTGTTGATATGACAAAAAATACAGAAAAACCTAATGTGTCCACTTTAATGTCCAGGAGTGGCCGGGTCAGAGTCTACACCTCCTAACAATCCCGACTACAATCAGTGGAGTATTTTGTGTTTTGAATTTGTCTTTGTGTTTGCTGACCTGTACGTGGTGGACCTGCAGCATGGAGAAGAGCTTGTTGAAGCAAGCACTCAGCATGGGGATGGACGAGGGCTGCACCATCAGGCTGCTGGCTGGAGGAGAGCCTCCGCCATGGAGAGCCCTGAGCAGGGAGTCATCAGTCCCATTGGAGGCCTGGCTCACTGAAAGCAACAGGCACATCTTACAGCCTTACAGATATGTATAGACTGCCAATACAAACATCAACAGGGCTTAAAAAGTACACTTTGTCTCCAGCATCTCCAGTAAGGTCAGATAGTTAAACAACCATGTCCTGCTCTCTTTGGTGCTGTGTGCTTACCTGTGGAGGAGCTGGAGTTAAGGGCCTGCAAAATTGAGTCGGCCTGTAGAGTTGCCATCATTTTAAGCATCAGCTCAGCCTGCTGCTCTAGGCCCACTTCTAGCCGGGCATCCAGGGCTGTGAAACACAGAGGAAAAAGGTCAGAAATGCGAAGGAAAGACATGCTACCGTTTATTTACAGAGGCCAGGACTACTCACCCTGGGACACGGAGACCGACAGACTCTGTGAGCCGGGCTTCTCAGCAGCAACCGGAGGTTTGGACACTGGGATACCAACTCCTCCAATGTACGGGTTGTACCCGTACGTGCCATAGTCAGCGCCCCAGTAGTCATACCAGGTGCTGCTTATAGGCTGAGGATGGACATGAGAGGGGGGGGGCAAAAAAGATTAGTTGCTCTCCTGTTAACAAATCAACTTCTACATTTGATTTCAAATCTCAAAATGATGATTTAGTTGCTCAAAGTAAAATAGGTTATGCAACACTTCTTGATTAAATCCCTTCAAAAATAGCCCAGAGAAAGCAGAGCAATCCCTACCGTTTACCTAACTACCTATAATCCACATAACTCTTATATTTTATCAGTTTCTTGCAAATTGTTTCACTGTGCCTAGTAACATGAGGGCAACACTGCTCTCTTCTGCCAACATTAGTTCACACAACTGAATGCTGAGCTCAAGCAAGATCATCTTTAGTTAAGCCTTTTCAGGGTTCAAGTCAACACCTGCATTCAAAAACGGAAGCCAATTAGGAATTCTAACAATTAAAGTGAGTTAGTTTAAAGAAACTGTGGGAAGCTTTGCTGTAGGGCTATGTTGCTGAAATATCACAAGCTCAGTAATGATTTAAGCATTTACCTACTTTACAACCAATTACTAAACTAATTCATCTAATTATTTTTGACATTTTCAGATAATGTCAACCGCACAAAACATGTGTAGAATTCCTCAAGTCAAATGTTCCAATATTTTAGTTAACAAATGAATGAAAGAATTCAGGCTGGTGTCCATCAGATTATTGGGGTTATTATTGGAAAGAGATGATTGAGATTAAAGTAGGAATATTTGAATGAAGAAATGAAATGAGGATGCAATTTAAAAAAAAAAAGTTATAAATATATAATAATGCTACAAAAAAAAGGAATATTTCCAAATTACCTTGACATACATAACTTGAAGACATTTTCTTTCATTTGACACACAAGCTGACAGTTTTATGGCATTATAATGACTGTTCTGACAACTTTTGTGAAATTCTTACTTTATCTTATATTATTAAGATTCAAGTTAACGTTCAGCTACCACAACTTTGAAATCAGTAGTAGTAGTTGTAAACTGGGGATGGAAGGACTTTTGTATTGGTGTCATGTGATTCGATGTGGGATGGGCCACTTACTGGCATCACCTGAAATAAAATATCAGTTATTCATTAACTACTAATTATGAAAAACTTCTTTTAAAATTATGCTTTAATCAGATATTTACATTTTTCTGATCAAATGATTTCTTGAACCGGTAACTATGTTTCCTTACAACTATCTTTTTCATTCTGATTCTCATTCTCCTTTTCTATATTACATATAGTATATTCCCCTGTTCATTAACTAACTCAAGCATTAACTGTCATTAACAGTAAAAAAGAGAAAATAAAAGAAGAATATTATGTCAACATACCTTAAAAACTTTGGCAGCGAGTGGATCTTTTTCCAAATCAATATCTAAAGGATCAATATCAACATCCATCAGGTCTTGTAGCAAGTCAAAGTCTATGTCTTTATCTTTTTCCAAAGATGACAGAGGTGGAGCACCTTCGGATAATGAAAACAGCCTTAATATTGTCAAGCAAGCACATTAGGAAAACACACAAGTTAGAGGAACTCTTTCTTTAGCACGTTACTGGGCAATTTTAATGCCAATCAACACATGCGCTCCTCTACTGGAGGGAGAGTCCACACACAAGACTTAGTAAGGCTCAATCAGTGCTTCTCTATGACAACACAGTAAGTAAAACCACTTATGGTGTCCAAACTGGAAAAAAATTAAGATTTCTTCAAGGGAATGTCAAATATAAACAAATAATGCAAAAATCATGATTTTGATCATGACAATTTTCCCAAACTAGCTTTGTATCCTTCCAAAAGGCAGACCTTATAATACTAGACATAAAACTAAACTCTGGAGAAACACAGTAAACATGCAGCTGTGAAAAAAGAGGAGAACATTTTACCACACAAATACTTGACATAGTGTAAAAAAGTGTGGAGGAGGACGGGGCTACCCACGCACTTTGGAATACTGTCCCTGTAGTGCCTGCAATGATGTCAGGCACCAGGGCCTCATCGATGCTCTCTACCAAGGGGATGGGGGCCGGCTGGGGGAGCGAGTCGTCTGAATCAGCTCCTGCTGAGGAGGACGAGGCGCCGGCCTCCTCACCCCCCGCCACCTCATCCATAATATCCAGAGAGCTCGGAGACAGCAGTTCACCTGGGAAAACAACGTGTACATTTCATCACACAGTTTTACAGTGAAACACCAACTTAAGACATAACAGGTTTATTCCAACCAGACCAGAGTAGTGAATGTTGGAACAGTGGAAAGACAAACAAAAACAGCTTTTGGTAGTTCTATTTAGTTTCCGTCCACATTGAATGAAGTGTGTTTTACGACGCTAAACTAGTGATTATTTAAATGGAGTCTGGTGGGTTTGGTGATGGTGATTTCATGGCTGTTTCATGTTAAACTAAAAGGATCTTACTCTTTAACTAAAAGGTCTATCTCTGTAGGGATCCTTTCCATAATGTTGTCAGACACTTACATAATGATGATGATAATAATGATAATAATAATAATAATAATAATAATCAGAGTCTGTCAGCGGCAACAACAGAACTTTTTGTGGACGTAAATTAAAGGTGCGCAATTGCCCTATAAACTAACATTGTAGCTTGCCAAACAACAGCGGTCACACTTAATATTGGAACCATGTCAAAGATTGTTGTTTCTATCAGTTGCGAGTAGTTCTCCATGGCAATCCATCCAATAGCTGCTGAGATATTAAAATCATTTAAACAAAAAAATGTAAACCTTACTGTGGTGCTAGAGGAAAAGTCAGAAGATCACCAAAATCATTAGAATTCATATTAGGCAGAACATGAATGTTGTGAAACATTTTGGTGCCAAATGATCCAATAGTCCATATAGTGATCCATTTTGACCAGCTGGTGGCATATAGAGGAAATGTCAGGGGGTCACCAAAATCATTAAAATGATTTCTGGGGACTTGAATATCTGTATATAACTTAATGGTAATGCAACCTGTAATTCTTTAGAAATGTTTCAGTGTGTGAAGTAGCTGACTGACACAGAGAGACAGACAGATGCTGCTATCTTAAAAATGCTAGCATAAGCTTTGGATGTGCAAGAGAGTAAGATCCATGTCACTGCTATCTTTCCCAGACATCAGCAACACAGAATCCTCAACATATGGTCAAATACAAATAAAAAAGTATGCTGCTCTACAGCCAGAATAAAACTGTAGATTGTAGACTGTCATTTTTCAAACTGATCAAACACTAGTTGCTAAAAAATCTCAGACACAACAAAAGCTGATCAAGTCACAGATTTCAACAAACAACAAACTGCAAGTAAACTGAACTCACCTGCTAGGATGTCCTGCAGCATACATGTGAGGGAATACTGTGCCCAGGCGCCCCCCCAGGAGATGTCCCCCCGGTTAAAGTCCGTCCCCACAAGCAGTAGCAGCAGACGCTCCAGCTGCTGCTCAGACACCACCTCACACAGGTGGATTGTGGGTCTTGTGGCGTTGGCTATCCTAGCAAGGACCTGAGGGGGTACCAACATAACTTATGTATGGGTATACACAGACTACAAAATGTAAAGAATCCATACCCAAGTGTCAGATGAATACCTTGCAGACAAAGAGCAGCAGGTCAGCATGGCAGGTGAAGTCCATGGAGAGGAGGAAGAGGGCCAGCTTCTGCACCACAGAGATGCAGCGTTCATGGGACAGAGTGAAGGGCAGAGGTTCTACTTCCGGGGCTTCTTTGGCTGTGGTAGACTCTGTGTCCAACGTGGAGCGGGGCCATTCGGCAGTCCGACGCAGACGAATCAGGTCTTTAAAGTGCTGGAGGAGAGAGGCATTTATGATGGAATTCTTATTATGAAACATTCATATACTGTATTAGGAGGAACTGGAGAGGTGACTGACAATTCTTTGTACGTTCTTCAATGCAAGGGTTACCTTTGTCATTATACAAAGGGATCGTGATCCATTGTTAATATAGACAAAACAGTTTGTGAAGGGAAGCTTTAATGTTCCCTGATATTGTGATGTGCCTCAGCGCTCTTGTTGTTTACCCTCATGGAAAGCTGTATCAATAGCAGTGGCCTAATTTCACATCTCTACAGCCTTATAGGTATAATCCTGTTATAATAGACAAACTAAATGATGGACCAAGTAGTCAGACATTAGCCTCATGGACTCATAGCGGTGCGTTACCCAGCCGGCCCGTTATGGGAGCTGATCAGCACATCTGCGTTAATCAGCCACCAGAACTGGAGCGAGTAGCCTACAGACACCATAGTAGCATCAAATCTTACCTTAGATGTGGCTTGTTTGAGCTTGGCTTGTTCCACCAGCAGTTTGTAGGAGGAGCCTTTGTTGCTTTGGATCTTCTCCTTCTCGATCTGCTCCACCAAAGCTTTCTGTTTTGCTTTCAATAGATTTAACTGCTACAATAAAAAGTGCATGATAAATATAAGCACTGCAAAGGCATTTGTCCAGACAACTTATTTCTCAAATCTCAGCTCTACAAAAAGGGCAAATGAGTCAAACTGACATGAGAAAAACATTTTCCTGGGCTTTCCAATAAAAGGACTCTTACCAGACCTGTATGCACATTTACCTGTGTTACGTTGTATCAGACTATTAGAAGAACCTATTGTGAGTGTGGGGTGGAAGATGTCTGAATGAGACACATTTACCTGCTTGTGGTGGACCAGCTGCTTGCGGATCTTGCGTGAGTAAAGGCGGTCCAGGCTGCTGCTGCCTTTAGCGGACCGACTGGAGTTCTGAGACTGAAGGCTGTTATTGATGAAGCTCCACTGAATACCTGAAGGACAGAGCAGCAACAACAACACTCAGTACTGCACTGCTCTGGGGGCAGAGTTTTGGAAGTAGCTGAAGGAAGTGTGAACTACATGCAGAGGTGGTGTTCTATGAGTGCTTTGAACAAATAGACAGGGAAACTAGTTATTTAACTGTTTAGTAATACATTTGCATAGCCTACCTGTCTGGACAAGTAGCAACATGAGGTTCTAGTGCATAATTCCACTCATACAAGTGCAATAATTAGTTATTCTAGTTGAATAAGGGCAAATTGACATTGTTTTTATTTTTCTTATTTTAGAAAGTGTTGTTGGCTGTGGTTTGTTCGCCCAGGTGGTTTTATTCAGTTTTGTTTCCCTGTCTTTGGACAGATTTAAAGTCCCAGTAGATTGGATCCCTCAGGTCGCTGTAGGAGAAAGAGGCGGGGCACAGTCTCCCGGGAAAGGAGTGAGAGGGAGTAGAAGAGAAATAACAAAGCTTTTGGCTGGTGTTAAACTGGATGAACCTTGTGAGTCGTTGGTTTTCTAATCAAACCAAGCTAGGCAAAGCTAACAGCCGGTTACAGCACTGATCAGGATCAGCGCTCCTAAATCCCGGGACCTGCTTTTGGAAGGCCTGTTCCCGGTCGCAGCCACAGCCCCGGTAGAACCTCCCGCAAGATTTGTGTTGGGTCCCGTGGGATCCCAATTCAGTCCTCTACTTTTACGGCTCATAATGTGGGTAGTTAATTTGTAAATTGTACCATTTCATCTGAATGAGATCTGAGAAGCATGAGATTAAATGTTGATGGACAATTAGTGAATGACATAACTAAGTTCACATTCATTTTCTTTTTCTGAATTTAACTACTTCAAAAAGTAAGGTGTGTGTAATAAAAAACTGTAAGTGTCAGTCAAAGTGAACTTATCATCAGGTGTAACAAATAATTGTGCAGTTCAAATACCTGTAAAACTTCTCTCTCTGTCTTTCCCTCCGAGGTGCTTCTTCCCACCTGAGGCCTCATCTTCTATACTGGCTACATAGTCCAACAGCCTGGAAACCAACATCACCACCCAGCTGATCATGGGGATATCTAAAACACCTGGAAAACAAAACAAACAAACAAACACACACACACACACACACAAACACACACGGCACATTAATTGTGTAAGTGTACACATTCACAAAGGCATACAACTCGTCGTGGGATTTCTGCTCCAGAATATATCATCAACTTGTCTGGGCCTGCAACTATTGATTATTTTAGTAATAAAGTATTCTATCAATTATTCCATCAATTATTAAGTAATCAAATAAAAAATACTTTGTTTACTTTTTGGAAAAGCTACCTTTCTAGTCATCATGTAGGCTCTTCAGATCAGACTGTGGTCACCAATACTGTGGTTTTGGTAGTTGTTGTGTTTGCTGGAGTTTTGATCGTCCACACGACTTCTTAGAATGGATGATTAATTTAGACTCAACGTTTTCCGTTGAGCTGCTGAAGCATTGACGTCGTGCTACTATCATGCTAAGCTAGTTTGATTTTGCAGTAGACACCTTCCTCCAGCCCGTCTATTCTCTTAGTCCATTACTATTTACACTCTTTTTTATTGTGTAATATGTGCCATCAGCTTCAGCCCGCTGTGCGACAGTAAAAGTCGTCTGTCCAGAAACATGGTGAGTGGCACAAGGATGGTAACATTGATTAAACAACGCTTCAGGCAAATCATTTTGCATCAAGGATTTTCAGTAATCAATTTATTCGAGTTACTGGAGGAATCGTTTCAGCCCTAAACTCGTCCAACGTGTCACATGTCTGGAAGGCTTTGCCAAGCATTAGTTCCACAGCCACAGTGACAGTTGCTTTACCTTCCGTCCTGCGCTGAGCAGCAGCTTGTGGCTGCTGCAGTGGAGACAGCAGGCTGTCCAGGAGGTTCAGGAGGCCCTCCAACACACCACTGTTACTCAATGATCTCTGGCCAATGCAGGACAGGAGCATGAACACCCTGGGATCAAACAAGATGGAAAAAAAATACTGCAGTTACCAGCGTCCAGCACCACCTGGTGAACTTGAAACACGGCTCTGTTACATCTAACAAACAATGTGCGCTGGGTTACAGAGTAGATAAATCAAGTTTTTCCAAATGCTGACAGAGACTTTTGCCGTTTTTGGATTCTTGAATCTCTAAAGCAAAATGCTTTTACAGGGAAGGAACAATAGGCAAAACATTTCATAAATAATACACAAACTAAGGCTCAGTGGGTTAAGAAGCCATAAAATGCTAAGTCCCTGGTTTAAATCTGGCCACGACCCGCACCACCTGCTGTCATTGGTGGTCTTACAGAATAATATGATAATATACTGCAACACAGACGGAGGAGAAAAGTCTACACAATAATTTGTCTCCATCAGCACGTGCAAACATACCGTACCGTATCTATCCATCTTTCCATCTACCCACCTACCTACCTACCGTGGATATAAAAAGTCTACACAGCCCTGTTAAAATGGCGGGTTTTTGTGATGTAAAACAATTAGACAAAGATAAATCATGTCTCAACTCTTTCCAACTTCAATGTTACTTACAAAGTGAACAATTGAATTGAAAAACAAACTGAAATCTTCTTCACCTGTTTTTATGGATTTGGATGTATGCTTTGGGTCGTTATCATGCTCAAACTTGAACTTCCTCTTCATCTTTCCAACGGAAGCCACAAGATTTTGTGCCAAAATTGCCAGGTATTTGGAACTGTTCATAACTCCCTCCACCCTGACTAAGGCCCCGGTTCCAGCTGAAGAATAAACAGCTCCAAAGCTGGATGCTGCCACCACCATGCTTCACTTTCGGGATGGTGTTCTTTGGCTATGTGCTGTGTTGTTTTAGTGCCAAACATATTTGTTTGGGAATTATGGCCAACAAGTTCAACCTTGGTTTCATCAGACCGGAACACATTTCCCCACATGCTTTAGGGAGACTTCAGTTGGGCTTGGATGTTTTTCTTTGTAAGAAAAGGCTTCAGTCTTGCCACCCTACCCCAAAGCCCATTCATATGAAGAACACGGGAGATTGTCGTCACATGTAGCACACAGCCAGCAAAGATTTTAAAAGCCCTGTTTCCCAATTTCAGTGTGAACCTGTTTTTAAGGGTGTCATTTGAGCGCAGACCATACTGGCTAGTTTATTGTGAGGTATACAGAAAGAAAGATATATAGAAAGAAGCGGAGAAAACCACTGAGTGACTGTGTGATCATCAGTGGTTCAAAAAGCTATGGTGAGTGTATGGAAACAGACAGCGCCTACCTGTCCTGAGGGAAGATGAGCAGTTGTTCAGAGTTGTAGAGCTCCTGCAGTACATTGGAGAGGAACTGGCCCCACCAACGTTCGCCCCCACACAGCTGAACCAACAGGAGGCCGGCGTGAAGACGGATCTTAGGCGTCCCGCTGATGCAGAGGTGTTTGAAGAGCTCCTCACAGGCCTGGGCATGGAAGGTACTCTGGAGCACAGATGGCACAGAGTGGCCTGAAAATACACAGACACATCAATCAAGTAGGAACCAACAATGTGAGCAGAACGCTGTCTATCTTCCATGGGTAGGGATCAACTGTTTTTTTCCAAAGCCGATACAGCTTATTAGTAGTTAATGAAACTGATTACTGATTTATGAAACCAATATGCATTTACAGTTAACATGAAAATCATGAAAAAGTCTAAATTTATTTTTGAATGTTACAAACTCCAACACAAAACTTGTTTAAATGCTTTAAGCAAATATTCAATAAACTTTCAACATAATCTTAGGCTTAAATCCTATGACAACCCCCCATCTAAGGGTTGTAAGGTGTAGAGTCTCAGGTAAGGAACAGGGAGACCATGGACAGTCAAGTGAGTCTCAGGTAAAAAACAGGGAGAACAGGTACAGTCCTGTGTAGAGTCTCAGGTAAGGAACAGGGAGACCATGGACAGTCAAGTGAGTCTCAGGTAAGGAACAGGGAGACCAGGTACAGTCCTGTGTAGAGTCTCAGGTAAGGAACTGGGAGACCAGAGACAGTCTCAGGTGAGTCTCAGGTAAGGAACAGGGAGACCAGGCACAGT
>NC_048423.1:25467935-25484784 GCF_013103735.1 Etheostoma cragini | reverse complement strand
GACCAGGCACAGTCAGGTGTAGAGTCTCAGGTAAGGAACAGGGAGACCAGGGACAGTCTCAGGTGAGTCTCAGGTAAGTTTGTTGAGCTTAGTTCATATTTCTGGAGGTGTGTTGCTGTCAGGGTGAGCAGATGATCTTGGCTTACTAGTTTACATTATGATCAGCTACTTCAACAAGTGTACACGAGCAATGTATTTATTTCATATGGGGACACTATTTTAAAATAAGTAATTATGTTTTAATGTATTTTTTGCCTACAAAATAAAGAAATGTTTTATAGAAGAATATTGTTGTCAATATAGTCAGCTTTTTCATTGAATCAAGAGAAACACTGAAGAGAAGGATAATGGTACAGTCTCCCTGCTCCACTAATGATAGTATTAAGGCTTTCCTCTGTGTACACATGTCCTCTACAAGTACAATTGTGGCTGTATTATTTGTGTCTCCTTCAACAATTGCTCTTGAAAATGAAAATGTAATGTTTATTATCTCACCGTTGTTGGAGTGCAGCAGGCTGAGTAGTGTGTCCAAAAGGTAGCGGATGATGGTCCTCAGCTGCTCTGTGGAAGAGTTGTGGACCAGCTCCTGGGCCTCCACAGCCCCGCCCGTGGGGAGCAACCTGCGGCTGGCCCCGAGTGACACGCGCAGTCGTTGGACAGCGTGGTGAGCCAGGTTGAGTTGAAGCTGCAGCTGGATGCAATCCTGGTACGCTGAGAAAACACGCTGGTCCTCTTCCACCACCTTGTCTGGCTTTCGTAAAAAGTACTGGGCATTGTTGGCGCTGTTGAGAGGCGGCAGGTCGATGTTCTGCAGAAGGGTCTCCAGCCGATGGCAAGCCAGATTGTATCTGGTAAAGGAGAACAGCAGAGCATCAAATATGAATCAATCAGTGCTGAAAATAGTTCCCAACAGATTCTACTCAATGTTCTCCATAGTGTCAAATCATAAGAGAAGTTATCTCAGGACACTTTACAGATAGAGTACAGTGTTTCTCATAGGTTCTACTTCGATTCACCGCCCAGGTAAATGAAGACCCGCCTAGGTAGATAACGAAAATCAAAATTCCCTTTTCAGTGTATTTTTTATTTTATTTTATTTTTCACCGCACACAGATCAGCTGCCCTCCAGCTGATTTTTATGACAAAGCACATCATGGCTACACTTTTTTTTGTCATTTGTTTACAATGTAATAAACCCACAACCCCAATGTGTGTGATACCTCTGATTGGTGGAACTCATGTCATGTGACATGTTGGTTAAACTCTTTAATAATTAAAAAAAACAAAAAGAGAAATAAAAATCTGAGATTAAGACATTTCATGTATGAGGAAATTACAACTCAATTGAACAGATTTTGGGTCAATTAGTAGCAAGGTCAGTCAAACAGTAATATTATAGGACATTCAGTCTTACCTGCACTGGATGTCTTCCTGCAGTGCCACCATCATGGACAAGTGCTGATCCACGTCGGGCTGGCTGGCTGCCTCGCTTTCTCCCCGCAGAGGATCGTGCATCAATTTAAGCTCACTCTCCCACGGCAGGATGTAAGTGTGGCCATAGTAGAAGCCCAGTGGGATCTTTGCCCGAGCATTGGTGCTGCCATAGCGCCCAATCACAGTGATCTAATGAAGAAAAAGAGGGGGATGGTAAACTAACAAAAGCCACAAAAACTCAAAACATCAGAGGCCTGTACTACGAATCAAGAGCAACATGCCCTAGATTTATTTCAGTTACCCGGCTTCACCTAACCACCGCGGTCCTACATCAGCTGTGTCACGATGGTGGTTATCAACTAGTTCAGTCAACCCAGGGATTCCCAATCCAGAGACGCACACATTCACATTAAAGAGGCGGTGTTTGCACAGCATGACCAATCGCAAACATCTACCAGAAACGCATATTTTACATAAGAAGAGCAAACTATAATTCTACATAAATATTAACAATAAGAACACAGACACAGTTTTACAGGCAAAGTGCAATAAAGTCGCTGCTTCCTAAAAAAGGAAGGACTGCTGGCCAAAAAAAGCTGACGGTGTAAATTTGTAAATCACAACGTCAGGCCAAGATCTGAACATAATTACACTTGTGCTTTCATAAACTGTCATTGATTTAGCCTATTATTTCAATGCTACCATGGCAGTGGGAAGCTATTGTGAGAACATAAAAATATCTAAACACAATTCAAACTGATGTGTGGCATCGGCAACACGCTCTTTCTCTCCACGCATCGAGCTCCAGAGGCTCTTCTAAGAATGGTGACGCCATTTTCTCGAGTGTTGATTGGTCAGAAGGCGTGCTTTACACCGGTTGTTCTCTGATCTCCAACATAACCCGCTCTCAACCAGGTTAGGTATTCACCATAAGCTACCACGGCGACTGAACCCGGTAACAACTGATCCACCAACGTGACAGAGTTAGCTTGGTAACGCCAAATCTTGCTCCGTAATACAGGCCTCAGGTCAACCAACCTGCAACTTTCCACAGTAAATATACAGACCTTCATGAACCTGCAGACAGGTGGTGGAAGCAGGTCGTGCAGAATGAGAGAGTGGGTGCTGATGTCGGTGGCCACCACCAGCCTACGGCCGTCCACCTCCTCTCCCAGGGTCCAGATGTCTATGGACAGAGAGGCCAGGTCGCCACAGGTCGGGATCAGAGCGTCTGTCAGCAGGACGGGACGGCCGAAGTCCAGCGTCACAAAGCGACGAGCTCCTAGGAAGAAAGGTAGGGGTAACAGGAAGTTCACTTTGTTTTTCAAGATTTTAAATGTAAAAGTTTCATCACAATTATTTCTTAATAGATAACTTGTGACAAATGTGACATGATTTGAAAGCACAATTACATTTTCTTTACTCTCTAACCTGTTTCAAAAATGTGTTTCAGTATGTGCACATCTAAATAAATAAGACATTTTAAGCACCACTTAGGTGGTAATTATGGAACATTGCTACATGACATACCAGAATGCATCCGCTCTATGATGATGGACTGGTGTGGAGGAGGCTGCAGGAAGTGAGATGCCTGGGAAATGGCCAAAGCCAGACCACTGCCCATGGGGCTCTGCAGCAAAAAAAAACAACATTATTCCACATTTGAAAATTAAACTTTATACATTTTTTTTCATTTTAATGCACTGACTCTACTTTGGCTGATAGCCATTTCATCAACTCTTCTTTCACACTGTATGTTACTCAGGCTGTGTATCGTTTCAGAATGTTCACACCTACTGTTAATGTTGGGGAATCATTTTTACATGCCTTATATTAGACTAGATATTGTTTTAGATTTCAAAGATAGATATATATATATATATATATATATATATATATATATATATATGGCGCAGATATTGTTTTTCCCCCAGGTTTTAAAGGCAGCATTACAGTAAAGTGATGTAATTTTCTGAACTTACTAGACTGTTCTACTATTTGCCTTCACCCACTAACTAATTATTTCCACATTATTAATGATAATCAAAAATGATATAATTTTGTGTAAGCACCAGTAGTCAACCCTACAATATCATTGAAATATGGATAGAGGTATTTGGTCAAAGCTGTTGTGATATTTGATTTGATTTTCTGAAAAGTGATAGAACTGTTTAAACTGCAAACAACTTATTTCAGCCTGACGTGTTTACTGATGTGTTGGTCATTGACAAGCACAGTTTGCTGCAGGGGAGACCTCTTTAAGTTTTGATACTGAGCCAGCTGTCATTGATAAAGAAAGCATATAGCAGCATAGAACTAACCGGCTTGGCTTTCTGGGAGTTCTTGTGTGCTGCCAGGTTGACAGGCCCGGGGTCCATCATGGAGCCGGGGAATAGGTGAGCCAGCTCTGCGCTAAAGGCCGCCGACACCGCCTCGTTGGGCGGCGTGAGAGGGGGGGTCATGAACAGGGGAGTAGTTTTAGGTGTTGGGGGGATGACATCAGAGGGGTGAATGAAGAAGCCCGGAGCAGAGGCGGCATTGGATGGCACCGAGTTGTGGATGGGCCCCACACCAGAGGCATTAGCGGCTGCAGAGGTGGTCTGGTGGAGCTTGGCCTCCAGTTTGGCCTTCTGTTATCACAGACAAAGGAGCTATTACTAACCACAAGGTTTTATAACAGCATCATCACTTGCAGACACACATTCTTCACCTGGATACTCCTGTAGTCATATAAAAGCCAGAACTTGCTGATGAAAGGCTTCTCCATTTATTGCATGTGCATGGTTCCTGTGCATGTGTGTGTGATTTGGGCCTATGCGTGTAATACATATATACGGTATATTATAACATACTTTATTTAGCCTTCTGTAATAATGTGTTCTTCTTTAATCAAATAATCAATTCACTCTACTCCCTATTCAAATGGTGAGTAGCTCAATTAGTGGTGGTGAAAGAAACACAACTACTAAAAAACTACTACAACTACCACAACCTCTAATCCATTACATGGATTGCTAGACGTTATGATATATTAAATATTTTTAAAGCAATTTTGTATATGTGTCTTTGACCTGCTGCTGCAGCTTTAGCAGTTGCTGCTGTTTCTCCTGCAGGACCTGCAGCTGCTGCTCTGCAGACACCATGGCGTGGGACAACGACTGCAGGGCCACCTGGGCTGCAGAGCTCAAAGCGGTAGAAGCTTCACCAACCGTTCCTGTTGACAGGCCACCCACCGCAGGCGTCACGCCAAATGTACTTACTGGAATTAAAGAGTAGAAGTTCAGGCAGTGACCGGTTCATGAGCAAAGGACAAGTAAAGTGAAATGAAAGAAAAGTCAAGTTTACCGGTGAACATGCTGGCGTCATCTCGTTCCACCCGTGTGCCATCACTAGTGGAGATACAAGTAAAGTGCAAAGGCTCTACCTCCAGGAGTCCTGTCAATGCTGTAAAGCTGCCTTCGGCCGCTGCACAGCTGCTTACTTTTCCATTCCCTGCAGGACGAACAACACAAACGATCACTTTTGGGTTGTACACTGCTTACAACTCAGAAGAGCATCAAAACGAACCAAATAGATTGGTTGTCCTGGACGGATTTTCCTAATAATGCTTATACTGATATACTGAAGTAACGTTTTCAATGCAGTGTGGTAGTAGTACTTTTATTGAAATAAAGTATCTGAATTCTTCTTCCACCACTGTTTGCTGTTATAGAGATGGAGACGCAGCGTTAGAGATATGGGAATTGATTAGGAGTTAATGCCCCACCTTTGCAAACAAAAAGATCCAGACTCTCTTGGGCGTCAGACTTGGAGGAAATAGTACCCCCAAGAGCCAGGTGGTTCTAGTGCTAACCTGATATATGGATGTAAATACACTTTACCAATGTAGGAACGGAAGCCAAATTTAAACATGATCCCCTCATTAAATGGCCAAAATATACTGGACAAGTTCAAACTATTTTAAAGTTATCTTCTTTGGTATTTATAGTATCTTTGTATATAACAGTGTTATAGCATAGCTTAACATGATGGTAATCAGTGCATAGCTAATACCTGACAGAATGTCAGAGAGGTCGATCTCATCTGACTGGACTCCAATGCTGCTGTTGAAGGCATTCTTACAGGAGGAACCACTGACCTCCAGGTCAAAGAGCACCGGGTCAAATGGAGAGCTGTACAGGCCGTACCTTGAAGAGGAGGATGATAGTGTTAGGGTAGAATGATCAAGGAAGTAAGGACACTGCTAATGAGACCATCCTGAATTTGTTTGATCCCTGGGCCCTGCGGTCAACATGTCAAATTGTCTCGGGGCAAGATACTGAACCCCAAACTGCTCCTGGTTCTGCTCCATCGGTGTGTGAATGTTGTCATGCTGATGAGCATGACTTTGTATGGCAGCCTGGGCCACAAGTGTGTCAATGTGTGTGTGAGTAGGGTGAAAGGTGCCTGTAGTGTGTAAAGCACTTTGAGCGGTTAAGACCAGAAAAGCGCTGTAGAAATGCAGTCTATATGCCATTTACCAAGCATCATAAAAGAACTACTGGTATTTACTTATTACAAGTTAAGTAATTGTATTAAATGTTGTTTGTGCAGTTCTAACAAGGTAACGTCCACACAACAGCTTAATTCGCCGGAAAATACTTTTAATAGTGCAAATAAGGCACAAAGCATTTCGGCGTTCTTTGAAAGTTCACTTTTTTTTCTGCACCTGCAACTACATGGATGTGCACAACATTGTTGTGTTTATGCAGCTTTAGCCTGCAGAGGTTGTAAGCTTCCCCTGTACTGGACCGTGAGAAGTACCTGGTCTGCAGCAGTGCCTCTAGCGGGGTGAGGCGGTCCTGCAGCTGGCGAGAGATGGTGGTGAGCAGGGCAGCGCAGGCGGTGCTGCAGCCCGCCAGGTCCTCTTCCTTTACATAGTTCAGCAACACAAAGTACCAGAACACCGAGCCTAAAAGCAGACAGGAGAAAGACAGGTGAGAAGAGCAATACTGGGGCATGTTGTTCTATATTGTTGTTCGGTTACTTACCGCCTGTTGCTGCTGCAGGCAAGTACGGCATATTGTCAAGCATAGCCTTCAGGAGACACACGGCAAAACCCTGTTGACTCGGCTCCCCTTTCCCATTGCTACAGTAGGAAATACAACAGTATGTTCATTAGGATTGCAATATAAAAGTGATCAGGGAAGAACAACTACTTCATCATATAGGCCTTTACAACTACGGAAACTTAAATCAAACCTAAATTAGGCCACTGTTCAATGAATAAAGCCAAGTTCAGGTATTCTTGGGTGAAGAAATGCAACACAGCAAACACAACAATCAATGATGCAGGATAAGTGATCTGAAAGAAAGTTTGCTCTAATATACAGGTGATATTCCAATCAGAGTATTCAGCATGTGTGTTTTGCTGCAATGCATTGCATTTGTGTACTGTAACGTTTGTGCAGTGTTGAGGAGTTAAGTTACTTTCCAAATGCAGTAAACACAATGGTATTTTCTTAACATTTAACACTTGCAGTAGTAAACTATTTTGTTCTATTGTATTTCTTGCTCTTTCCCCTCCAGCCCATGTTTCCCCTGGCCAGATGAAACTTTACCATTTCCAGTGATATTGGGGTTGATGCTATAGAGCACGGGTCTTCAACGTTTTTTAAAGCCAAGGACCACTTAACAGAGAGAGAGAGAGAGAGAGAGAGAGAGAGCAGGGACCCCCTACTACAATGTTGTATAAAAGTAAGCAGCATATTAAACTGGGGACTACATTAACGTGTAGGGCGGCCTAAAGCCTTTTTAAATACCTTTTAAGGACATAGAAAACTAAGCTATTAAAACAATTGTTGGCATGATTTTATAAATCATGTTTTAATGTTAAAGCAACACTAGAGAAGCCTTCCTGCTTCGGTCCTCCTACAGGTTGGAAGCGGAATAGTCCATTACATTACGTTGTCCAGTTCATTCAAAATACAGATCCGCTACCCGATATGGCAAACTTGCATAATGTAACGGGACAACTCTGCTTTTGACCTGTAGCAGAAAAACCCTTATAACTCCCATCACGCATAAGAAATACACATATCCACGCGTTCCCTGAATTCATCTGAACCTCGTGATATAGAACACGCCCATTCCGCCTACCGATCGGCACGAAATGACGTGAGAAAAAGTTATCAAAAGAATTTTTATGGGAGAAAGATTGTTCAAATTACGCACAAACATATTTGCCTAGCTAGCTAAGAAAACAAATTTTGCCATTTCTCTGCCAAAATTTATGATATCAATCAAGACTTAAGATTCTTGTTTCCCATGACCCTCGGAGGCTCTTCAACCGATAAATTGGCCACTAGGGAAACTAACGGTTCATCTGGTTTTTACAAACTTTTGAGGGTACCATCAAGGGTCACTCTAGAGGCCACGCCTACAGTGGAGTACTGATTCGTCAAAGTAGACGTGGCCTATGGGACCCAAGTTTGGATTCACCACTTACATAATGTGACTCCCCCATCCAACATGGCGCATTAGAAAACCTTACATCACCATAGTCCTTGCAATGAGCTGAATCTGATTATATAGGCCACGCCAAAGTGTCTAGTTATTATTATCATTATTACCTATTGGCCAGTTGGCCAATCTTTAATGTGTGTTTTTTTTTTACAAATAGGTTTATTTATATTTGCTAATTATATGTTGGATTTAAGTTAAATTTAACAATTAATTCATTACCAATAATTTTGTCTAATTGATAAAGTTGTGTGTATAAGGTCTTAAGGTTGCCACTTAGGAGCCAAGAATGTCACCTCCCGACTGAGACTGTATTCATTCATTCATAAAACATTTTCCCATTTTGATGGGTGGTGCCCCCGAGGTGAAATAAAATGTTGTTAATCCACGATAATTTCCAGAACTGAGTATAATTATTCTATTTAATCTCTGTTCCAAATACTGTGGGTACCCCATATGATATTGGTGTCCAGTCTCAAAGCTTCCGTAGTGGAAAAGAGCTAAAAGCAACATTACTAAAATCAACCATTCTTCTTACCTGATACAAAGTGCTAGAAAGCGAGCACATTTATGTGCTATACTCCGGCCAGCCTCAAAGAAACACATCCGCACAATATCCGTTAGACGCGTTCGGGTTTTCACCAGCAGGCCCTCTTTTCCTTCTCTTAAACTAAAAAGAAGCCACAGGATATATTACTTGTCTGTAAAATATCAAAGTGGAAGTAATGTGTGACCTAGATGTCCTAGATGATGCAGTCTTATTTGCTGTGCAGGAACTTTAGTCCTACCTGCAGGGTCCATTAGAGAAAACCCCAGCCAGCCAGCACAAGATGTCTAGGATGAGGCTTTGGGCGTGCTCCGTGGACGGGCTGTCCTCAGTCCGCCGACACAGCGCGTCCAGCAACTTCTCATGGAAGTCCGGGAACTGCAGCATAGCACAGCGTTGGACCCTGAAAAGCAATGAGGGACATAAAGACAGTTGGTTAAAAGTTTTTCTGCAATATGTACAGTAGAAACAAAGACCTTCAGGCTTCAGAACAGTTTGTCTTCCACCCCCCAGCACTGAATTCAAAACACAGTACATCAGCACAGTTTAATACATCAAAATTCTTGAAAAGATCATGTTGCCTTATGCTGAAAAGGAAATGCCTTTGAAATAGGTCCTTCTACAAGACAAGGACCCAAAACACACCAGGAAGGAGCAAAGTCCTGGTTCCAGATGAACCACATTGATGTTTTGGAGCGGACCTCAGTCCCATAGAAAACTTGTGGGGTGACATCAAAAATATTGTTTCTGAAGCAAAACTCAGTAATGCAGAGGAATTATGGGATGTAGTTCAATGGTCCTGGGCTGGAATACCTGTTCACAGGTGACTCCATGCAACACAGATGTGAAGCAGATCTCAGAAATAATGGTTATGCAACTAAATATTTGTGTAGCGACTCAAAGTAAAGCAAATCCTTGAGACATTTTTCAGTTCATACAGTAAATGTTTGAGTTTGTAAGGAAACCTGTAAATAGTGCTTTATTTTTGAACAGCCTAATATTCCATTTTGGGCATGTTTTGATTTAGAATTGAATGTGCAGTGTTCCCGATGCATTGATATTATGGCATTTAAAGCTATTCTAAGGATTTTGAGCATAATTCACTTTTTTTTTTTAAACACTGCTGTTATTCTGAACACAACTGTGTACTATATTTTTTCTTATTTAACTGCCTAGTACGTTCACTGACAGTGTTTAAAAAGTGCAATCCACATGTTTACATATGTTTATTACAGTAAATAATAATGTAAATACAACTAAGTGTGGTAAAGCCACATATTTGTTTTTATATTATTTAGTTTGTTTCTGCCTTTCATGTGAATGTTTCCACCAGGCTGGGTCAGCGCTCATCATACTACTGGGATTGAATAGTTCAATAAAAGATGTCATTCATATGAATTTATGCATCACCTAATTTCATCATCAAATCCAGGCCTGGCCTCCAGAAGAGAACTGATGGTTTAATCTATCTAATCTTGTGTTGTTCATACCATACAATGATTTACTGCATGTCTTTGTTGAATAATACAGAAGATAAAGAGCTTACAAAATAATCTCATATTAAATCACAATCGCAATATTGGTGAAAAAAAAAATCACAATTAGATTATTTTCAAAATCGTTCAGCCCTTGTTCCGAAATGGGATCACGATAGAGACCTCACACTGATTTGGGATCCCAGTGAGGTGTCGACAGCATGTAGGAACCATCCAGACAATTGTATCAAGTGTATGTCTTGCTGTGTTTAGTGTTCACCATGAAAACATGTTGACAGTGTAAACAGAACGTCAACATTAATCGGACCTTTCTTTGGGCATCGATGTCTTCTTAAACCGTCTGATTGTGACTGACGCTTCCTGCAGCAGGTCACATCCTCGCAGGTTTTCTACTTTTTTCAAAGGTGCAGTGGTTTCGCTTTTCACTGCAGAGACCTACACACAACACGCACAACATACACACACGCACACACACAATGAAATTGTGTCAGTGGTGGACTAATTATTCATTTTGCTTTAATGGGTTTCCATTACTGGTAACAGTTTACTAAACAATGCCATTATGACAAGTATGACTTTGAATATGTTTGACAGTTTGAAATGTATCAGATTAAAAATGTACAATTTTGTTTGTAAAGGATAGGTTCACAATTTTCCCATGTCCATCAGTCAGGTACCCATTCGCACGCTGAACCTGTTTTTGCTTGCTGTAATCACTCCTCCTGTTCATCCCTACCCTGAGGAGATCTATTCATAACATGATTCAATCTAAGTGATCCTGGACAAAACCCACAGTCCTCGTTCTGTGCAAAAAATACATTTTTAAAATAAGTTGAGCATTAAGTCTATCTGAAAAAAAAAAAAGAAGGTTTTTAGCAGTCTGACTGAGTCAACTCAAGTGAGTATCTTCTAAAGTCTTTTTAGGACAGAGTTTGTACTGAGTGTTACTATAGCTCCTTTCACACAGCCTCTTTAAGGTGGGACTGTAGTGCTTTGCAGCCGCTTCGCCGCCTGTGTCAAAGTTACAAAGACGGAATGTGGGGACAGAGCTGTTGCGCCTTTAAGCAGGCAGCGGAGGTAGTGGCAGAGCCGTAACAGTGCTGAACCAAGTCTTTGTGAAATGTATGATGCAGTATGTGAGTTGACCCACAGACAGGTCAAAAAGTGGAAAAGCAGTGTTCTCAGTAGCTAAAGTTATTAACAATTTACAGAAACAATGCATACAATAGTCCACCTTCTCTTCCACTCGCTCTCTCTCTCTCAAACGCATATATAATGTACGTGTGTGCCGCGGCGCTCAGTCCGCCTTTGTCCTCTCTACTGAGAACTGTAGTCCTAAAAATGCTTGAGGGTCCGGTCGGGTTAGCGTGGTTAAATCAACACTGCGGAGTGCTCACACATTAGACGCCGCATTGTTGCATTAAACGTTACTCCTTTTTTGCTAGCGAATGCCGGCATGCTATGTGAAGTCAAACACTGGGGCAGCATTATGCCGCCTTTGTCTGGTTCTGTGTGAATAAGCAAAGCCGGCATAGCAGCAGACCTTCCACTGGAGTGGAACAAGGAACCACTGTCTAGCAAAATATAGAAAGACTAAGACTGCACTTAATGGACTGTAAATAGAAAGAAACTCAATTGATTTAACTATAAAAGACTCATACTAACATACATGCTTAACTAAGATAAACTTCAAATATATTCTTGGACCAAACTACAACTGTAGATTTTGTCCCCCAGCACTTACTTTGGAAGCACACTAGCAAAAAATCTCTTAATGGCCCGTAAGAACAGGAGCAATCATTACAGCAACGTTCATATTGGCATGTAAGTTTTGTTTTAAAATTTGAACCTATGTCTAAAAAAGGACTAGAAGCTGTGTATTTATACCTTGGAGGCCTGAGCCCGTTGCAGCAGGGTAGACAGTGAGTGGGCTTTGGTGCTCTGGGGCTTGGCACTGGGCATCCTCACCACAGGCCGGGGGCTCTCCTCCATAGCCCTGTCACTCACTGCTTTGATGTGAACCAGGAATGAGCGGTACTTGCCTCCTGCCATGCCTGCAGTGGAAAGTGCAAGGGAACAACTGAGAAAAACACACACACACTTCATGGAGGATTCTTCCTATCATCTTCCTGATCACAAAAAGCTAAAGTGTTAGGTTGTGATCAGGTCAGGGTCGGGCCAGTGACTCAACAGAAATGTGTTGATGTGACTGTTGTTACCTTTGACCAGCTTGGGGCTGGTGAGGCTGAGCATGCCTGCATGGCCAGAGAGGTCCAGCCCACTGGCCAACCACACTGGACCACACAGGATGTCCTCCTTGTGGTCCTCTAGGAATGGACAGAGCATGGAGCCTACAGCAAACACATGAATTACATCATTTTAATGGAATGCAGCCTTCAAAACCAGGAAAAGAGAACACTTGCAATATTATATCTACAATCTTAGACTATATCCAGTCTCATATCACAATATAAATATAATATCAATATATTGCCCAGCCCTAGCTGGTTGTATCATTTACCTGATGTCTCTTCTATGTCCATAAATTGGATGTCCTCTGTGAAGTCATGCAAAAGGGGCTGACCGTTCCTTTCCCCGTTGGCATGGAGGACACTGGAGAGGGGGAAGGAGATCTGTCTGTCCACCGCTGTCTCTGTTACAGACATGAGAGGAAACATTTAGATACAGATTGTGGTTCACCCCAATTAATTTTAGCTGAAAGACAAAAGGAACATCATGAAATACCAAAGCTGAAAAAGAAATATGGTGTCCCTGATCAAAAAGAATACAATTCAAAGCTGTGTCCTTACCACTAACTTTGCCCAGCCCGGGTGCTTTGTTCTTTAATAAAGTGACCTGGATCTGAGGAATGTTGACAATGTTTGGATTCAGGAGGAACTTGAAGTCAACATGGCCCACCATGCAGGCCTTGGGAAGCACCAGCTCAAACACATGCTCGTCCCAGCTGGAGCTGCAAAGACAATGCGGGTCACCAAATTAGGGATCGACCAATACTGTTTTTTCCAAGGCCGGTATGGATTAATAGTAGTTAATGAAACTGATAATCAATATTTGGAACAGATATGCATTTACAGTGAAAATGAAAATCTGTAAGTCAAATGTAGCCTATGTTCCTGTTTTTGTGGCTAAGTTACTGATGGGAACAACAATCTTTGACATTGGTCCATTATTAAGCAAGATTGCTCCAGTTGGCAGCGGCAAAACAAACTACAATGTAGCTACAATGTCCTTCTACTGAATATATTGAATGAAATATGATAATCTTAAGATAAGAGTAGAATGGTAAGAGGCTAAAATATAAGACCCTAAACTATCTAAACATGGGGGCAGCTAAGTGGAAGATTTTTAAAGAATTTGATTTACCTGCACAATCCATACTGGGCAACTACAGACACTAAGATTAAAGTTTGCATAAGCCAAACCATTGGGCTAAGGTAGGCCTTAGTGTATGGTTTAAGACCTGCAAAAGGTTTCACCTGGAAATGCAAGCAAGAATACTGAAATGGCTATTTTCATATTTATGTGGCCTGCCTTTAAATATTGTCATATATGAACAAGATTGATAAAGAAATAATGAATATTTTTGGAAAGAAATCAATTGTTCTTTTGTCATATTATATCTACCCAGATAAACTCATGGAAAGGAGAAGATCCCTTTAAAAACGTGTTACTGCTAGCAAGAAAGCCATCATGGCTGCAGACAAACCCTCTAAGATGGCTGGACTGTATATAAATGTAAATAAACAGTATGGAGAAATTGCCCTTTACATATGAGGTCAATATGTGAAATATTAATAGAAACTGACTACATATATGTGCTTATAACCAATTACATAGGACAGTGAAAGATCATGTTCCTGTACAACTACTGTTGCCCATATTACATATTCCTTTTGCCTGAAAATACCAATAAAGTCAAAGCTACCCGTCAGTCTGAAGCTTCCAGGTGCGGGTGTGTTGGGCTGCATCTCCGTGATGCTGCTGGTGAAGGTGCTGTGGGTGGCGGCGCTGCTGCTGCTCTTGCTGCACCTCCACCCAGCATGGTGGCACTGTGGCCGAGAAGCGGGGGGTCAACGTCTCGAAGCGTGTCAGCTCCACTAGTGACATGAGGCTTTCTGTAGTCAGCGGTTGGTCCACCAGGAGGTCCACTCCTGCACAAGTTGTGGGACAGTTGTGAAACATCAGAATAACAGTATCAGGTGGGGGCCAAATAAACGAAAACCTACATGTGTCTGGTTTACTGTCAGACAATGGGGTCTACAATTCCCCCCGATGTAGGGGGATGAATGACTGAGTGTGTCTTGTGTCAGTTTTACCTGTGATCCCAGGACTAGAGGGGTTGGAGCAGGGCTTAGCCCCCTCATGCAGAAGTTCAGCCCCTTTAGAAATGGGGCCATCAATAAACATGTCTCCATCATCTATATCGTCACACACACCTCCAATTTGAAGGAAATGAAGTTCTCCACCTTGAGAAGGGGAAAGAAATATAATAAATACCTACAAATTCTTTCACTTCTATTGCAACGCTGACCTTAGTTTATTTATCTTTACAGTATATAGTTGAAGTAAGTTTATAATGTCAACTCATCTACCTGCAGGTGCTTAACCACAACAATGTATAGATACAGCGAGTTATATAAACTGATTTGTCATAAAGATATGATAAGAAAACGTCATCATCATTTATCAGTGCAAGTTAAAGCAAGCCTATGCATCCCAGTAGTCTACAGTGCTGCTGTCTGCAGGGAAACTGGTCCAGGCAGGAAGCACTCACCTTTGGTACAGGCACAAAGGCGGTCAGTCCCAGAGCAATAGGTAACTGAGACAAAGGGGTCCGTCTCCTCTGCTGAACCTTCCTTTATAGGCGGTTCCACCTTGGCCAGGACCTCCAAAGTGGACAGGTCCAGTATCATAATGTACCCAGCCTGTGTGGTGACCACCAGGTGGCCCAGGCCAGTCACATCTATCCGCTTGCACTCTTTGTGTCCCCAGGCAGAGGCCGAGGGGCTAGTGACAGTAGCGCTGCTGCTAGTTGTGGCTGCTCCACATGCAGTCCCTGTTCCAGACGCAGCAGAGCTGGCTGGACCCGCACCAAACCCAGAGGAGCCATTTTTGGACCCAGAGGAGTGAGCCTCCTCAGGAGCCTCTTCACTGTCATCCTCCCTGCTATCAAGCACATCTGGAGGAAGCAAAATGAGAGAGGTGATGGCATCACAGGGGTCCCAGATCTGCTGCACCTTGACAGGTTCCACGTCCAAGGTGACAATACGTGTGGAGTAGTTGAGCTTGTAGAGTGCAAGATAGCCTCCACTCCCACCACTTGGGGTCCTCTGCTGCTGCTGCTGGTCTCCCGGGGGCAGAATGAGGGGGGTCTGAGGTGGTGACCCCCCTGAGTGGTGGCCTTCCACCCCATTGGCCACTGAGTGGAGGGGGTCTCCTTTGCGCTGGCTGCAGAGGGCAGAGTGCAGGCGGTTGAGATTGTTGAGGGCTTCCACTTGGTTTGTAGCGCTCAGAGATTCAGCGCCACATCGTTGCAAGCCCACAAGAAGGTGCACACCATCCCAGCAGGGCGTGATAGAGTCCACATAAAGATTCTCCTCTTCCAACTGTTTGGGCAGCCTCAAGCACTGCACCAGTGCTCCAGGTCGAGGCGGGGTGGAGGCTGTTGCTGCAGCCAGTGTGCTCCATTTGTCCATGTGACCATCTAACCCTGCCAGATTAGTTGCTGCATCAGCAAACTGCTGAATGTAAGTGATAGGGGGATCCTGAAGAAGAAGCTGCTCATGTGTGTCAAACTCCATCTCTATAATCTGTGGCACAGTGAAGCCCTCCTCGTGGAGTCCCTTGCTCATTAGGTTGTTCATTTGGGCAAACACCTGCCCTGAGGACTTGTCGTCCACTTCTCTGATACTGTACAGCAACAGCACGGGTATAGTCCTGCGCACAGCCGGCAGGGAAGAGGGGCTTGGTGGATGGGAACCCACTAGGTTAGAGAAGGCCTGCTCCTGGGCTGCAGTCTGGGGGTTGCAGGTCTCTATCTCCATGGAACCCTGGTCCTGTAGAGGTCCAGGGTGGGAGGGGTCAGGGCCTTGAGTCCTAAGGGGAACATCTGTGGTCCTGCGTGTTGTAGCTGGAGCTGTGGGTGGGGGTCCAGCCATGGGGGTGCTGGATGCTGAGCGGTAGCTGAGCAGGCCTCCGGCCAGCAGGCAGGGAAAGGGAATGTTGTGGTGGTCAGAGACCTTGTCCTTTGCTTTGGCCTGGCCGTGGGCCTTTGCTTGGTTTAGTGAAGGGTTGGCACCCAATTCCTCCAGGTCCTTGACCGTGTCTTCCAGCACACTGGCCACGACCTCCCACTGGAGCTTCTCTGGCTGCTGGAGAACACTAAGAGACGTCACCCCCAGGCTGACATCCATGCTCTCCCACTGGGACTGCTGGCCTGGAAAAAGAAAGGCAAGAGAACAGGTCGGAGGTCTTTCTTGTCTAGAACCTGACACCAATGATAAAATCTATTCCAATGAGACCTAACATAAAGAGAATAATAATAAGATAATAATGTGTGTTTTAAATGTATCCAAGTAGCTTTAGATATGGTTTGTCCAAATCTGAACAACAAGGAAACAACAAACTAGGCTTCATACCTGTTACGGACTCTGACCGGGAATGCTCATCACTGTCTGAATCCTCTAACTGGTCATCACTGGAAAATAAGTAGTGGTTAAAAAGAAAACATGACTAACATGTTAAATACAAACTGGGAACTGGGACTCAATCGCTGACGCACACACACACACACACACACACACACACACACACACACACACACACACACACACACACACACACACACACA
>NC_048423.1:25450477-25467801 GCF_013103735.1 Etheostoma cragini | reverse complement strand
ACACACACACACACACACACACACACACACACACACACACACACACAGTGTTTTCCCTTGGTTTGCGGGAGACGTCATTGTATTTGGCAGGGGGTTTAGGGGTACTTCCTGGAGAAAATGTTTTTTTATTTTAAAAAATAAAATAAAGTTTCACATCATCTTGGACAACTATTATTAGCACCATATCTGTGTCTAAAACATTAACATATAAAGCAGATACTAATTAAATAACACATAAAAAAGCCAAAAACATGCTAAAGAACTACAACTACAATCACTAAATCTTAGAAATCTTTTTAGATAGATTGGATGCAGACATTGATTTTACATTATTTCCGCTTAGATGGTGCCCAAAACATCTAGGGCCTAAACCTTATAGGTACATGCCTGCACAACATTCCTACAGAAATAGTACAGAGTGGCTGTGTCGGTTTGTGGCCACTCTCTTTCAAGTCATCCAAACTTCTGTTGTTGATGTTATTGTATATGAAAAGATAAAATATAATTCGCTGGCATATCCATGTTATGGATGAGTTGCTCACTAACTGTTTAAGTACATTCCATCAAATGTCTATGCAAAAACTCCAGTTGCCCAGCAACAAGCAGAGACTCACAGGAAGCTGCCACGAGATAGGACTGTTCTAATCTTGCGCTTTGAGCAGTCATTAACACTGTGTGTGACTGAGTGTGAGTGTGAGTGTGAGAGTGTGTGTGTGTGTGTGTTTCACCTGTCTCCCTCTAGCTTGGGCAGGTCAGAGCAGGAGGATGACTCCTCAAGCCAGGCCAGAGTTGGTCTCCGAGACTCGGTGAGTGTCTGCTGGCTCTGTTCACCATCGCACAGAATCAGCTGCCTCAGGATGGCCGGGTCATACGGATTGATGTCAAACTTCAAGTGCACCTGTTCAACACACAATTGCACACTCTTGAATCTGGGTTCAATATAGGAACATTTACTGTCTGACACCTAGGCCTGTCCCAGGCCGTTTTTCCGGTCTGTCTATTGATTTCAGTACCTAGGACAGCGCCACAACTAGGCCTAACAACACTAAGGCTTTACGATACTGGAAAATAACACTGGAATTTTTATGAGATGAATTAACTAGCTGTTTTTGGAAATAAGAAAGCATTTTTAATTTACTGGGGTGATTTGGTAGTGGAGTGCATCTGCCTAGAAAATAGAAACTTTTTGTTGAACTGTAATGCTTTACAAAGACAAAAGCAAGTAAGTGCTGTGACTACTCCTTTGATGTTATTATGGAGAGGGAAATTAGGTAGTTAAATACAAAGGTTGATTTGCATGCGGAGTCTGCATGTGTTCAAAATTAGTTTATTAGGATAAACCCCTTGAGATGTATCATCTCAATTTTGAGGGGGTTATGTCATGCACTAGCAACAAACCATGTGAATCCAATAAGTCTTAAATCAGTGTGAAAAACATCTAGCGCAATTAGATTTAGCCTGGCTCATAGCTGGTAAGCAGCTTCTAGTCTGGTAACTCTACGGTGACCAATTGTCAGGAGACGTCGTGATAACGTTCAGGTGCTTTATTTCTTCTTTGCAGCAAACACACACTGACTACTGTAGCTTCACTAGCCATGGAAAGGCATGTGCATCACTGTGTCTGCTGCACCTGTCGCTTACAACACACACACGCACGCAGAGGAGAGCCTTTCTGCCCCGTCAGACCAAGTCAATGCCCACATGCCTGTCTTAAAGGGAAAGGGTTGGCAGGTTAAATTAGACATGGAAATGAGAACCATGCAAGTTTTCCTTTTTGTATCAAGCAGCAAAAAGTTGTGGAGTTTACATCACACATCCTGCAATGTGATACGTGACATTGTGACATGATGTCAATGCTGAAATGAAATATCTGGCAGTTCTAACACAAACATTACAATTACAACAATAATACTAAAATAAAATAAGGAAGGAAAAGGAAGGAAGGAAGCATACTGGTTTGGATGTCGATTATCGCAGTTTTTAAGTATTCCTGTCAGTCCTACTGACACCAATATCTTTAAAAGTGGACAGTGGACACAGGACAGATGATACAGTCTCACGCATTCCATTAGATTCTCTGACCTTCATCATTTTGGAGACATCCCAGATGCAGATCTTGCCCCTCTTGGTGGCAGCAGCCAGAAACTGCGGGCAGCTGCCAAAGCCATAGCAGGCGATCTTGTCCGAACTCTCGAGGCTGTTGGGAAACTGGGCGGGGCTGGTGGCCAGCGTCACTGACAGCGGCACGTTCTGTGTGTGCTCGCCCTTCACAAAGGGACAATTGGGAGAATGTCGCTCATGTTCGGACCTGGGGGTAGTGGAGAAATGTTGGTCATCATTGATCTATTAGTGGCTAAAGCAGAATTAAAGCTGCAAGCAGCAATGAGCGGGCCCCTGCCCCTCCCAGCAAATGGAGGGTAGTAGGGGAATGCCGGTTGCTGTGGCACTTAAATTCCTTTGCAATTTAGGTTCACATTAATGGGAGAATAATGCCAAGCAAATATGAGAAAAAAAACAATAAACCTCCTGGGAGGATTGCATAAAATACATGACTTCCTGTTGGGAAGAGCTAACAAAAGGAAATACCATACGTCCGAAATGATAAGAGTAATGTGGGTACCAAATTTTGTGAATATCGCAGCAACTTTGTCCAAATTAAGGCATTCCACGCATTACGGGGGCGCTATTGAGACCGCTAAATATGCATGAACCAAATTGCTTATAGCAAAAATGCAATATAAAATCAAAATAATTACTAGTTTGAATATGGCTGTTAAGTTTTGTACTCATACGTGTTTGTAAAATGAAAATCAAGACATAAAATGCAAGATGGCTTACTTCCTGTCAAAAACATTCTAAAAAATCTCCTAAAGATGAGCACAATGCTCCCACCAAATTTCGTAAAAATTAAAGGAACTTTATCCCAACCTTGCTGTGCATTTGGGGGCGCTACGAAGCCCGGTGGCCACGCCTAAGCCATATCCCTGCAGACATTTTCACGAGGTCTGACGTGTGCCAATTTTTGTGCGTTTTCAAGCATCGCAAGCCTCTCAAAAATGCAATTACGCAGAAGAAAAAGTTTCTGTTAAGGAATAGGTCCCTGTCACTGACCATTGGGCCCTGTGACGTTCGTGTTTGGGCCCTAATTAGTTATCTTTACTCACCAGGGCTCATCAGTAGGTTCCCAACAGACCAGACACACACTGCAGGTGAAACACATGGCTCTGTCATCCCCTGTTGAGGCAGGCTGTGGAAAGACACGAGGGAAAAGTATAACTTAAACACTTACACAGCTCCACTCCACACCGTCCGTTTTTTTCTTCCCGAGTTTGATATTTGACAGCATTGACATTACATTAGTGTAAATTATTATTGTCTGGACCAAGATGGCGAAGCGCGGTTCAGTGTCTCACCACAAGTGGTTAAGGTCTGTAATATTTATCATAGGTACACATCAACTTTGAGAGACAGAATCTAAAACTAAAAAAAAAAAAATCAAGAAAATAGTATGCTTTTTCAATGATTAATTTGGATTTTATTGCATGACGTAAGTATTTAATCCCCTACCAACCAGTAAGAAATCCAGCTCTCACAGACCTGTTAGTTTTTCTTTAAGAAGCCCTCCTGTTCTCCACTCATTACCTGAATTAACTGCACCTGTTTGAACTCGTTACCTGTATAAAAGACACCTGTCCACACACAATCAAACAGACTCCAACCTCTCCACAATAGTCAAGACCAGAGAGCTGTGGAAGGACATCAGGGATAAAGCTGTAGACCTGCACCAGGCTGGGACGGGCTACAGGATAATAGGCAACCAGAGAGCTGTGGAAGGACATCAGGGATAGAACTGTAGACCTGCACCAGGCTGGGAAAGGCTACAGGATAATAGGCAACCAGAGAGCTGTTGAAGGACATCAGGGATAAAACTGTAGACCTGCACCAGGCTGGGACGGGATACAGGACAATGAGCCACCAGAGAGCTGTGGAAGGACATCAGGGATAAAACTGTAGACCTGCACCAGGCTGGGAAAGGCTACAGGATAATAGGCAACCAGAGAGCTGTTGAAGGACATCAGGGATAAAACTGTAGACCTGCACCAGGCTGGGACGGGATACAGGATAATAGGTAAGCAGCTTGACGAGAAGGCCGCAACTGTTGGCGCAATTACTAGAAAATGGAAGAATCTCAAGATGACGGTCAATCTCCCTCAGTCTGGGGCTCCATCCAAGATCTCACCTGGTGGGGCATCAATGATCATGAGGAAAGTGAGTGATCAGCACAGAATGACACAACAGGACCTGGTCAATGACCTGATGAGAGCTGGAACCACAGTCTCAAAGAAAACCATTAGTAGCGCACCTAAGGTCCCCCTGCTCAAGCCAGCACAGGTCCAGGCCCGTCTGAAGTTTACAGATGACCGTCTGGATGATCCAGAGGAGGAATGGGACCAGGTCATGTGGGTTGATTTTGGCCAATGACCATCTGGATGATCCAGAGGAGGAATGGGAGAAGGTCATGTGGTCTGATGTTGGCCAATGACCATCTGGATGATCCAGAGGAGGAATGGGAGAAGGTCATGTGGTCTGATGTTGGCCAATGACCATCTGGATGATCCAGAGGAGGAATGGGAGAAGGTCATGTGGTCTGATGTTGGCCAATGACCGTCTGAATTATCCAGATGAGGAATGGGAGAAGGTCATGTGGTCTGATGTTGGCCAATGACCATCTGGATGATCCAGAGGAGGAATGGGAGAAGGTCATGTGGTCTGATGAGACAGAAATACTCCACTCGCCGTGTTTGGAGGTAGAAGAAGGATGAGTACAACCCCAAGAACACCATCCCAACTGTGAAGCCGGGAGGTGGAAATGCAAAGGGGACAGGACGACTGCACCGTAATGAGGGGAGGATGAATGGCTGGGGCCATGTATCGCGAGATTTTAAACAACCTCCTTCCCTCAGTAAGAGCATTGAAGATGGGGGGGGGGACTCTGGAGGGAGCTGAAAGTCCGTATTGCGCAGCGACAGCCCCCGAAACCTGAAGGATCTGGAGAAGGTCTGTATGGTGGATTGGGCCGAAATCCCTTTTGCAGTATGTGAACACCTGGTCCAGAACTACAGGAAACATGATCTCTGGAATTGCAAACAAAGGTTTCTGTACCAAATATTATATATAAAAAAGTTCTGCTTTTCTTATGTATCAAATACTTATGTCATGCAATAAAATGCAAATTAATTATTTAAAAATCATACAATATGATTTTCCATCTCTCACAGTTGAAGTGTACCTGTGATGAAACTCTACATGATTTGTAAGTAGGAAAACCTGCAAAATCAGCAGTGGATCAAATACTTGTTCTCCCCACTGTACTTTACCAGCTGATTTTCCCCCCACAATGTCCGGTTTCTGGAAAGAAAATAATTGATCTGTGGCAGCGGCTCATCACCAACACGCTGTTTGTTCTTGTGTTTTATCTGCTTTTATATTTAACTGTAGTTTTTTTTTTACTGATTTTGTGTAAAGCACTTTGAATTGCCCTGTTGCTGAAATGTGCTCTACAAATAAAGCTGCCTTGCCTTTCCTATTAAGCATTTGTGTTGTGTTTCATAGTGGTTTAAATGTAGGCTACAATATGGCAAATGTAACACATATGTCCGGTAGATGATCTATATGGTAGGAACCATGAATAGTTCTTGACCTTCAAAAGAAAGAAAAAAGTCTTGCTGATATCTGCTGCAATAAGATTATGATTCAATTTAAGGGCCGGCAATCAATATGAAACAATATCTTATGGCCATTTAACTAATTTACAATCATATCACCACTTAAAAAGCAACTAAAATATGATCTGACAGTTTTATAACTGAGCTCTTCCAGACATTTAAATGATAAACTTAAAAGAAAAAAAGTGGGAATTCAAAGGAATAGCACATTATGAAAATTTCACGTGCATCTATTGGATCAATGAAATATATTCATCCTGATCAACGTATCTTTACACCCAGGGTTGTGACTGCAACATATATCTGATGCTAATGCTAATCTTGCAACAAATTAACTGATGAAGTGATGAAGATGAGTCTGTCTCCTCAGATTCTGGTGAACTTTCACCACCTCGGGGCGGCTGTGGCTCAGTGGTAGAGCGGTAGGTTGGAGGTTCAATCCCTGGCCCTGCAGTCCCATGTTGAAGTGTCCTTGGGCAAGACACTGAACCCCAAGTTGCCCCCAATGCTGTGCATCGGAGTGTGAATGTGTGTGAGTGTTTATCTGATGAGCAGGTGTGTGTGAGTGTTTATCTGATGAGCAGGTGGCACCTTGTACGGCAGCCTCGGCCACAGTGTCTGAATGTGTTTGAATGGTGAATGTTTCCTGTATGATGTAAAAGCGCTTTGAGCAGTCGTTCAGACTAGAAATGCACTATATAAATACAGCATATTTACCTTTACCTCCGTTAGACCAGAAAGACTAAACTGCCCAAAGCATTACAGATACTGTGTGCCGTTGAGGCTGTCCAGCACAAGTGATGTCAGACACCTCTGAGCCCAGCTACAGACTGTTTGTCCTCCTCCCCTCTGATGTGAATGTGCATTAGGGTAAACAGATGTAAGCTAAGGACATGCCCAAAGACTGATGTGTCCGTTCTCTGAGAACTTACCTGATGGTAAAACCCTGCTTGAGCCATTGGGTCAGGCTGAGCCCACCTGTACCCAGCATGTGGCCATGATGTAAAAGTCTCCCTCCTGTTAGCTTCGCTGTACATCAAAGATCTGTAGAGAACACATTTTTAAAACATGTTTGACAACTGTTAACCAATTTCATGCTGTGAATGTGAAATATTTACTTTAGCCACGTAACATACGCAGTATTTTGACAGCATTATTTTGCTAGCCTTAGATTGGTTACTCGTTATTACAAGATATTTTAGAGAAAGAAAAGAATCCCCAAGTCCTCTTAGGGGCTCCGTATGATTATTATTATTATTATTATTATTATTATTATTATTATTATTATTATTATGACAGGGCTCCAGACTAACTTTTTGCCTTGGATGCCCTGGTGCAACTAACGTTTTTTTAATTAGGTGCACCAACACAAAATATAGATGCAACCAAATTTTTCCTTGTGTCAACGTTAATGCCACAATTTCAAGGTCACCTTTTTTCATGCTCCATATACATTCATATATATTATAAATGATGCCAACACCTGTAATTTGACCTTCTTCCCCTTTGGCCTTGGCTAAACAAGCAAGCATCAAAATTCTTCAGTAACCAAAGCATTATTTGCTTCCCCTGCCTGCTCACCTATCTACAGAGCGCCCAGGGCCAACCCCGAGCTCAGGCCTGGCGCTTGACAAGAGGTAGGAGAGCCTGTCCATGATGGATGAGGCCACAGACAAGGCAGCTACGTTCTGGTTTATCTTCTTCAGCTCATTGACGATAGCGCCGGCCACTAGCTTCAGCACGTGGTGGGGAAGATGGAAGGTCACTGTCGCCCACTGAAAGAACCAAGGAGTTAAACATAAAGAGAGTAATAGAATTAGTAGATCAGAAAGACATGGGAACATAAATAAACTGTCAATTTTCTAAAGCAGACACTGGTATGAGTTACTTCCAGTTATCATTCTGTGTTTACCATACATAGATTCTGCACACTGCCCAGATAGATTGAGACACGCCAAGCCAGATGAAATCAACATGACTTGTTTTTTCACATGGCACACAGCGCAGTGGACTCCCCCTATCGTAAAGTCTCGCACCATGTGCATGACAGCACCAACGCTTCACTTCAGGCTCAGAGGCTATCATACGTAGTAGCATGCTGATTGTAGTTTTGCCCTGGGGTTAAAGCGCAACAATCACCAAAATGTAACCTAGAGTCTTTTTGTGAATGTACCCAAGTAAAACTTTAGTTTAACAGCTTAATTAGGACTGAAACGCCACTTTTAAGATTTACCCTATTTTTGATTTTGGGTCAAATGTCCTTTTGAATGGAAGTTCTAGGGACGCTACTATGATATCAATCATATGAATCACACAACTTTTAGTGGACGCTAAACATTTGTCCTATAGGGTTACTTTAAAGCCCGGTTCACGGATGCTGGTTACAGTGTTCTCTACAGTGTCGCTCTATAGTACTACTTATAGTAATATCCACCTGTATATTATATTCCTGTTAGAGGTGGGCAGCGATTTAAATTTTTTAATCGTGATTAATCGCATAATTTCTTTGAAGAAATAATCATAATTTATACAGATGACAAAACACATACTTTTTTTTAAAGAAAGTCGAGACGCTTTTGCCCTCACGACATTTACTTATGCCAATAATCAACATAATAATGTCCTATTTATTGATATTACACCCACAGCAATGCTACACAAGCATGTTTGTGTCTAAAACAGTTCTTCTATATGCAAAAATAAACATACTAAACATTATAACTCATATAAAGCACATACTATTTACATTTCTTCAAAAAAGGCCCAAATATATACTATAAATATATGCCAAATCTCAAACCAGTGAGGCCATTATACTCTATAAAACGGTAGATATCTATCTTGTGCACTATAGCATCTTTGATTGCATCCTAGCCAGTTTGACTGGGTGTATTGGCCTCTTTCAGCCTCCATACTCTTAGGATGACATAGCCTCCCATTTATGGGCATTATATTGGCTTACTTCCTTAAACAGAGAGCAGACACGGAGCAGCGAGCTAGCGGCATTAATGAGCCAAAACGCAATGAATTATGGACATAAAGTGGATAAATCTTGGATGTGACGGTTTGGATTTAAAGCTCAACGACCCCAAAAAAGGCTGGAAGTTCCAGGCTGGATAGAAAATCACCTGTAGAGGCTAGAGAGACCTGGAAGAGACCTCCGTAACCGCTAACTCGTTACCTTTTAGACAACTTTTGGTGAGTTTTTGTGTGTGTTGTATGGTAAATTATTAAACTATGAATCAGAGGTGCTGTTTTTGCTTGTGGGCGAGTCTCTCGGTCTCAGGTCTTACAAAGCCTGTGACCAACAAACTTTTACAATAATAAAAAAATAATAAAAACTGCGTTAATGCGCGATAAAAAAAAATGTCGGCGTTAATTAATTAATGAGTTAACGCGTTAACTTGCCCAGCCCTAGTTAATGTTTTTTATTATATTCAGTACATATCCAGCTGTAAATCTTGCTCACAATACTTACCTATATTTTATATTCATAGGACAAACCCATCTGTAAAATTCTGCTTATAATAGTATTCATTTCTATATTTATTCAGTACATATCCATGTCCTACACTTATGAACCACTGTATATCCTGCACTTACTGACCCAAACTGCATTTCGTTGCCTTGTACCTGTACCTGTGTAACGACAATAAAGATGAATCTAATCTACTCTATTCTATCCTTAACCAAAGATTTTAAATATTTCAAGATTTTGGTTTCACATTAGTCATTTAGAAACCAATGCATACGGTCCAGATAGAAAAATACCAAAACAACTTTATTTATGGAAATTAGCGTTTATTGAATTAGATAATGCCTCATTTTGCATAATTAAACATACAAACAAATATTGTCTTAATGTAGACAATCAACAGGGGAAGTTTCATGGTGATATCTGTTAGTTATAGTATAGTATAGTAGTTATAATATTTCCCCTATTCATTTGTGATGTCTCCCTTTAACATGGGCCGCAATAGGAAATTGGCTTCACCGATTTCAGTGTTCTTCCATACTTTCCACCACTTGGATCTCTTAGGACTTTTTAAATGTGATAGAGGAGACTTTGATGAGACTAGATCAGTTGAAAGAGTTTCTGCAATTTGTGTGAGCTTATGTTGCATAATGCCTCTCGTAACATGCTGTTAGAGAAGTAGCTGCACTGAGGGGGGAAAAACAAAGACATAGGAACAAGTATAATGAATTACTCTGAAGGACTGTAGTGTGGAAGCTCTTTCACTTTACTTGACTGGCTCCTCTCATGTGACAACCCAAATAATTGACTATGGTGAAACATTGGTTTTGACGTTCAGGTGTCACTACCAGCCAAATCCTTAATATATAATGTATGAGCACGAACAGTCAGCCTGGATTAATACAGGATGCAACAATGAAACCAAATCATTTTGGGGTGGACAGACTAACCTTGGCCACTTTGTGATTGGCTGCCGTCTCGTGTGAGGTATTCTTCAGGCCTTCTTTGAGCTGGGTGATGAAGAGTTCATAGCCCTCTGTGTTAGACACATCAATCTTTTCCTGACAGGCTGACAGCATCTGCTGGGCCTGAAAAGACACACAAACACATATTATATACATATATGTGTATATATATGTGTGTGTATGTATGCACACACACACACACACACACACACACACACACACACACACACACACACACACACACACGCACGCACGCACGCACGCACGCACGCACGCACGCACGCACGCACGCACGCACGCACGCACACGCACACGCGCGCACGCGCACGCACACAAGTTCTAACTGCCTGAGGAATTGGATTGTGAAGCCAATTGATCCATGATATTGTAGTTGCAGTCACAATGGGACACACACAAAAAATGTACTGTAAACATCTGGCATTGATGGATGATTCCAAAGTAATTGATAGGGACAACATTCAAAGCCTTTGTTCTAAACACAAATATTTTGTAAGGGTTTTTAAATGTCTGCTGAATTGTTAGGCATGTAAAGAGTTGACATTTTAATGTCTGTTGAATTTTTTTTACTGCAATGAGACGAGGTTAAGTGAAATCAGCTGAACGGTCTCATATTTAGTAGGACATGAACAGTGGAGTTGTCAGCTGAAGAGTACGAGATAAAGCAGGCACGGTGCAAAACTCCCTCTTTCTCCAGCCACCAAATGGCTAGTGACTGTTTAAATGTCGGCTGGTGAGTGAAGCAGATCTAACTGCCACTTGCATGTTATTTCATAGCTTGAAAGCATATGTTGCCCAGTGTTGCCCATCAAATCATGTCCAATTAAAATGGTCCAAAAAGGAAGACTTAGTGGCATAACTCACAGCTTTTAAAACTTGTAAAAGCTTTTAAACAAATTAAGCTGTTGCCACATTACAAACACATTGAGTTTAGTTAATCAGAAAACAGAAAAACATAACCTAGTTAAAACCCACAACATATAGTCATACAACCAACGTTACCTTCAATAATAAACCGTGACATTGATGCAATATTTGCAACTGACGATTCTACCCCCAACACGCTCGAAAGCAGAGAAATTCGCCAGCAAATTGATGTAATACTAAGCGCTGTTGGTGTGTGTTGCCACAGTGTAAAATTTTATATTTTTGGATAATAGCATAATGGCCCTTGCCATAAAGACAAAGATGGTACCCTCTTTGATAAAAGAGAGTGGTCTACTTTTGAGCTGCTCCATGGCGTCTCTACTAGGCAGGTTGTCACCAACGGCGCTTTCAAATGACTAAACCAATTACAGCAACAAAAGCAGTTGAACTGTTATTTTTAAAGTAAATAAGTGTAAGAGCTGAAACTACTAGTAGCAACGGTCCATTGAAGAGGAGAAACATCTGAGTGCCTATGCGCAATTTCTTTTCACCATTACAAATTTTGACAAAAATGAAGCTGCATTGTGTGCTTTGCAGCATTATTGTTTTATTGCTGCGTGCCACACTTTTCCTAACTTTTATATTACTCAGCAGTTATTAGAGAGGGTGAGTGTGAGGATTGCTGGTGTGATTGTGAAGTAATCTGAGGGAGCAGTTACACAAAGCCTCCTGGTGTCTAGGCTCTTACCTCTGTAACCGGCAGCTCCAGCTGAACCAGGTCCTCCGGCTTGGCCACTGGAGGCTGGAGAGCTGTGTCCAGGAGAAGGATGCCGTTTAGGTCCTTCCTGCATCCCACTGCATAGTCGTCCACAAAAAGGACCTTGTCCACTGCAGGAAAGTACTGACACCTGACACGGCCGCCAGGTTTAGCTGCGACAGGGACAGAAGACAGCAGAGTTAGAAAGGCTAGAGCTGAAAACCACTACATCAGGGTTCTTCCTGCATGGTGGAATAAAGGAAAATCACCAGCGCTAAAACAATGAGAATGGAGAGAACCAATAGCAATTCCAATCCTCTTTAAATGTGTTAAATAGCACAACATAAACTTAACTATGAGCGCAGATGTGAGTTACCGTCCAGAATCAGGCTGTACCGGACTCTCCCGGTGAATGCTGGGATTTTAATATATCATTTTTTTAAGCAGTTTTGTTTATTGGGGTTTCATTTCATCAAGCATTATAGACTTTTTTATCAAATTGTCAGAAATAACAGGCACATTCATAGATTTATGTAAAGTAAGGTAGAACAGACTCATTGCCTTTCCTGTACGTGACCCAATCATGCTTCCTTTCATGTAGTGTCAGAACCTGAGTCAGGAAAAACCCTGTACACGTCGGTTACATGCACCTTCGGAGGAGTGTAATTTGAGATAACACAGTGAAACCTCAGTGATTTGCAATGGTTGGTCTACCATCATGTGTCAAACAAATCAAAGCCAAACATTTGTTCAGCCAAACTAGCGGGACTGACCACCGTTTACACTGATAGCATCAGTCGCTCTACTGTCTGGATAACCGGGCCGACTAAGACACATAATAGGTTGTCTTAGCTTATTACTTTTGAACACAAATATTATTCAATTTTTATTTTTTGTAAGTTACACTCTATTAGTTTTTTTCTATACTGGAATTGAAGACAGATATATGCGTGGCTCTTTTTGTTTGTTGTGTTGTTGAGAAGCAAGACACAGAAACTTTGGGGTTTTGAGGAGCTGCAGTATTCACTCAGAGACAAACTGAAACCTACGCTGTCCATTACTACTGCAGCAAGTAAACTACGGATTTATTTTCCACTCTGATAGCCGATGGGGCGCATTCAACATCTCTGTCTCTCTCTCCTGTACACATTAAGCACAGAGCTGTTCCCTGAAGGAGCTCCGCTTCTCTTATAACACTACGATAGCCTGCCAGAACTCGTTTGGTCCGAAAGTCCCAACCACCCAGAAAATCCTTACACACTCAAAACAAACATACTTTTTGTTCAAATCAAACTGAAAGGACGGAAATCAGGGCCAATCAAGGTAGGTATGAAAGGCCCTTTGAATTCTTCATAAAATTAGAAAATACTCAGTACTTCATTTGTGAAGTATTTAATATATACAGGAGTAAAATAAATAAGCTAAACAACGGGGTTATTTCATAAAGAAACATGCTATATATCATTTTGTTAGACATATGAAGTATATATATATATATATATCGGGTAAGAAGATGTTGGCCATATGGCCCAGCCATAGTTTGTTGAATTAAAAGATGAAAGGACATTATGTCGTTTATTATACAAATTAAACAATCTGAACACAAAAAGATTAGTTTTAAAAAGTTCATTTTTTTACTGGTACTCTATTTTAACTAATTTAAAGAGTACCTGATCCTCTGGATGTTCACAATAAACTTAAAAACAATTCCTCTCATCAGAACGCAGGATGAAATAGTATGATGATTTCATATCAAAATGCATTTTGTGTGAGAAAAAAACTGCAGTTGCTAAATCGGTGTGCGGTCTGCATCTAGTTCTCTTGATAAATGTTAAATTATTTTTCATTCTTTCAGTACATACTGTTGCTGACCTTACAAAGTAGGTACTGTTGCATGCTGCATTCATATAATTGGGACACACTACTTCTTAATAACATTGGGCCTTGAACTTTGACACTCTTGCTCAAAACCTCCCTTTTCAAGAGCTTGGTCCCTTCGGTTCTGCTTTATGGATGCGAGACCTGGAAACTAACCAAGGGAGAGGAGAAGAAGATAGACATCTACCAGACCAAATGCTTACGGAAGATTTTCAAGATTCAATGGCAACAACACGTCTCCAACAAGTCAGTTCTTGAGATGGCAGAAACAAAGAAAATCAGTGAGGAGGCGAGGAGACGGAGATGGACCTGGATCGGCCATGTGCTGAGGAGGGACAGAACGGACGACTGTGCTGTGGCCCTTGGGTGGGCACCTGAAGGAAGAAGGAAAAGAGGCCGCCCAAAAACAACTTGGCGGCGAATGGTGGAACTGGAACGTAACGGTGCAGGCTGGAACACGTGGAATACAGCACGACGTGCAGCTGCCAACCGAACTCAGTGGAGGAGTGATGTCCAAGCCCTGTGTGCCTCCTGGCACGGAGAGAATTAACTTAACTAACTCGCATGCCACTACTCTGTAGTACATTTAACTAAGTAATAGTGCCCAGTCTATATTCAGGAAAACCCTTTTACAGTAGGGGTGCAAGATATTTAAACTCAATATCATTATCGCAATATCACGTTGCGCAATATTATATCGAGGGGTGCAAGATATATTGACTCAATATCGTCATTGCCATATATCGAAAGAGTCGCAATAAGTATGCAATATTTTGTGGAGCGCTGCGTCCCGTCCGTTGGCTGTGTGGCTTAGTTGTGTTTGATTTAGACCTCCCTTAAAACGTCATAATGATCCTGTTTCATTGGCCAGTTACAGTGCCACTTGCACATGTAAGTGCACGTCAGCGCCCTGGCCCACTACATGACCAACCCTGTGGAGCGTACCACGTGTGTGTGTATTTCAACAGAGTGACAGTGTAAGGCTTACACACTGTCAGAAATAAGAAAATAGATAGACAACGGAACGAATCCGAGAAGAAGAAAAAAAATTGTGTCCTGTTATCTTCTTTTATTCATTTTATACTGTCCAACCAGTACATGTCCTGTTCTGTAGACATGGTCCTTATTCATTTATTCATGTTGGACCAGTCCAAAAGGACAGTCAGTTGATATGAACCTTGTGTTCCAAGACAGCTTGTTTAATTTGTTATAAATCTATTTTGATGCGTTTTCCTGTTTAAAATTATCTTAATGAATATCAACATTGCAATATTCATAATCGATATCGCAATATCCCATTGTCAATACCGTGCAACCCTAGTTACAGGTACTAATAAACCAGTTGTTATGCCTTACTTTGGTTAGAAAAAATATTTGCCTACTGATAAATATTTGCCTACTGCCTACTGATAGAAATACTGACATCCATCAAGAAATCAGCACAATTTAAGACGTTATGCAAATTGTAAGAATAGCCTACTGTCTGCAAGACAGCCAGATCAAGTGTGTTCATGTGTTTCTCTTCCACTTTAAAAAAGCATGCTATATCCTGTGCCTCGTAAACAAAGCAGAGGACAGTGATAAGCGACAGTCACCTGGTGATTGTGAAGCACAGCTTGACGAAACCATTATGAAAGTATTTGGAAACGTCGTGTGCAATGTCCTGGATACATTGCTACTGTACTTGGCGTGCAGACACCAAGTCCAGCGAGAAAAGTGTTGGCTGGTTATTTTACCATACTAGCTAGCAAGTTAGCCCAGTAAACAAGTACGGCCCCATCACACCAACCCTACAGCACCAAGTCAGTTTACTTTCAGTATCACATTAACGTTTCCAAATGACGGACACTAACGTTGTACACGACAGACTGGAAAGTTAGGCAGCTAACGTCAGAGTGCCGCTGGCTAGCTTAGAGACTTTCTCAGTCTTTTCCATTAACGTAACACTGTAGTACATTTAACTAGATAATAGTAGGAGTGCTAAATTAGGTACCCAAAATATTACTTCCAATTCTAACGAAATATCGTGATGACCACTAGAATGACAGAAACTGACAGGAAAGGTTGCCCGGCTAACTAGCGCTGTGCTAAGTTAACCAGCTATCTATTAGCTTTCATGGTAGATTTGGCATGTTGCAACGGGGGTAAACAGTAGCAAACACCGGCGTTCAAGAAGCACTACCGTTAACTTTAATTTACATTTCAGATCAACGTCTGAAGAAAGTGCACAGGCACAATCACAACAGGCTGAACGAATCCAGTTATCCAATAATCAAACTAACGTTAGGCCCAATGACAACTGGCAGGAACAGCTAACGTTAACGGTAGCTAGCTGAGGTTACAACTCAGCCCGTGTCGTGTTTGGCGTCTGTTGACAATCAGCGGCTGGTGTCAGGGCTTGACGCGGGGTTCCGGTGCTTACCGTGCAACGCTGAAGCCTGGAGAATGGCCCCCGAAGTGCCGTCAATTACTTTTATACTGCCGCGGCTGGTAACGGCTAGGATAGCGTTTAGGGCCGGGTGGTAAGAAAGGCTTCGCAGGCCCTCCTCGTCGCAACGCAGGCAACCGTCTCTCAGTACAATCCAGTCCGAAGAGGTGGATGAGCCGGAGCCCGGCGAGGCCGCGGCCGCCATCTTTACTTATTTTTCCCTTCCTTTCTGGTGTTGGTAAGGATCAGATGATACACGTAATACTGCTAATTCTATACGACTAACTCAGAACTATCATTCCTCTGCCACCGCTGACTCCTTCTGCGGCTTCTTCTCCTCCGCCCGTTACCGCAGCAGTGGCTATTCACCATCAGCGCTGAGGAACTCCAGGCTGGGCTTTCTGTCAGTTACGCGATAGGTAAACGGAGCTAGCGTATCGCCCTGCCACTTCCCGCGATAACACCAAGTACAGCGAGAACAACGAATGGAATACATAAGACTTTCCTTCCTACCTTTCTATTACTGTCTATGAATGAGACCATCCAAACAATAGCTCTGCAACAAGTTACTAAGGTTATTCTGTTTCTTTAATTGTGCACAGCAGTGGAAAACGCAATTGATGCAGTACATTTAATGGCTGAAAACACCACAACCTACTACCTAAAGCATTACCACACATTTGAATTTGACACTTTGTATCAAAAATCCAAATTAGAGCCTTACAGGCCTATTTATTGTACTGGTTTGCATGATCGTGTAAGGATTTTCGTTATATGTCCACTAGGACTGGACTAATAATTTATTTTGCCATTGATTTAGTTATTTTTCACCTCGTCATTCTCAGATTCTAGTCAGAATATGAAGTTCCCGACCTCAAATGCTGTGGGCGAAGCTATATGTGGCTGGCATCCAGGGTGAACCACCATGAATTTGCAACAACATATAGCTGTCAGTTGTGGTGTACATTACAGCAATATTTGTACAAAGAAAATATCATTATCATTCAACATCATTCAATTTGTTGTCACAGTAAAATGGTAGGAGTTAATTCCACTTAAATGTTATCCCATCCAGTGTTTAGGTTTGTGGAAAGCTTGAGTGTATTTGGCAGGGATTTAGGGGTCTAATCTAAGGACTATGGATACCTGGTCCTCAGATCTCTGCAGGGTAAATCCAGACAGCTAGCTAGACTATCTGTCCAATCTGAGG
>NC_048423.1:25447967-25450377 GCF_013103735.1 Etheostoma cragini | reverse complement strand
AGATCCCTGCAGGGTAAATCCAGACAGCTAGCTAGACTATCTGTCCAATCTGAGGACTATGGTTACCTGGTCCTCAGACCTCGGCAGGGTAATCCAGACAGCTAGCTAGACTATCTGTCCAATCTGAGGACTATGGTTAACTGGTCCTCAGACCTCAGCAGGGTAATCCAGACAGCTAGCTAGACTATCTGTCCAATCTGAGGACTATAGAGGCACCATGGCTCGGTCCGGAATTCAGCCCCGCCCCAAGACAATTCTGATTGGTTTGGAGAAATGCCAATAAACCCGAGCAGGGTTTTCTCCCATCCAGGAAAGCCGTGTGGACTAGCCAGACCCTCCTCTGCAGTACTGTGAGAATGTCAATAAGATGGTCTTGTTGGCTCCAGCTCCTCTTCTCCACCTCCGTCTGGGTCTGCAGGGCTGCTAACACTGCCTAGACTGGGACATGTTTAAGGACTCCTGGACAGATATTTATAAGCTCACTGATGTTCTTAGCTGCTATGTGATGTTCTGTGAAGTATTTGTAATCTCTAATAAGTCTCTGAAGCTATATCCAAACAGCAAGCCATGGGTGTCATTGAAACTTTCATTAAACAAAAACAGGTTATTTTTTTATGGGAAAATAAGCTGAACTTGTTCAAAACAAGGAGATAAAAAGTAAAATCAGGAGATCAAAACTTCAATATGAGGATAAGTTTGAAAAGAACAAGGGAACACTAATTTGGGTTGTGCATGAGATGGTCTAAAAACTATTGTTGGGTCAAAATACAAAAGCAACACAAAGGTGTTTTTGATGGTTTTAAACCCGATAAACAGCCCGCGCAGGAGTTTATGAGTTTCATCATAGGTTTGACCCCCTTGATTTTAGTAACAAGGTTTTAGAAATGAAAAATAAACTATCATGCACTGGTCCCACGCCCTTCGATGTTCACTCTTTTAAACACTCCAATGATACCTGATACCGTCTGCTCACCTGTTCAGAACAATTAGCCCCCGTTTTCCACTGCAGATGTCAGTCGTCACTCAACCAGCAGAGGGGGCCGAGCAGCTGGAAGCAGTCAAACGTTATCTCAGTGGTCCAAGACAATCATCCAAAGGTTTGGACTTTAGGCCTGTTGCTCGGACTTCCCTAGTCATGGAGTCATTTGCCAACTGCTGAAAAGAGAACTTCTCACTAATACTGAGCCCTGCTCGACCTATTACAGTTTGTGAATATACGACCGGGTGTTTCTGGAAAACCACAGAAAAAATATGGTCATGTGACCTCATTATTTTGAAAAGCCATCCATTTTACTCGTCCTCCAAAGAGGAGAGACACATGGCATAATAATAATGTGGTATTAATAAGAGGTATGCACAATTTAGCTCAAAAAACATTTTTTTTCCTTTTAATGTAAATTTCTATAATTAAGTTTTTTTGATTGTAGTGTCTGAACAATTATAGAAAACATTTCCCACATGTGTTAGGGCTTTAGCAGGCTACACAATGAGGCCATAGAGTTAGCATGATGTTAGCACTGAACTGCTGGATCACACTAGTTTACAACTCACCCCCACTTATGATTAGGATTATATAATTAGGGAGGGAGGGAGCAGAGGTTTCTCTTCCCCTGCAGCATTGACAAGTGGGATGTGAAGTAGTAGGCCAGATCCAGTCCACCTGGACATACATCCTCACAGGGTATCATCTGGAGAAGTGCCTACCCCCATTTGGTTCATTTGGCACAGACTTCAGTTTATGTTATTAAAGAAAAGTTGTATTAAGTTTTTAAATGGACTAAGTCACATAGGATGTTTAGAAATGAGCCTAGCCACTTAATTCTTATATGTTACATAACTGACAGACAGCGTTCTATGTACAGTATGTCAACAGGCATCTATTGCCAATACCTTTTTGCCTGAAACATATGTACATCCCTAAGGACATTACTGTCATGGCCTCACTTTAAACTCACTTTCCCCTATGTCTTTCTAACACGTTTGCCATTTCAACATCTGTGATATTTGTGCGTGATATGGCTGTGTTTTTCTGTTTGCACGCTCTCCTTATTGAATTGCCCACAGACAAGTAAAGTATTCCTATCAGCCTCTGCTGTACTTTGTGTTTAGTGCTAATTAGGTATTTCTAACATACTGAACTAATGTAAGTGTTCCTTACAGCAGTCTATGGACCCACACATGGACAGTACATGGACAGTCTATGGTCCCATACATGGACAGTCTATGGACCCACACATGGACAGTACATGGACAGTCTATGGTCCCATACATGGACAGTCTATGGACCCATACATGGACAGTCTATGGACCCACACATGGACAGTACATGGACAGTCTACACTCACCGGCCACTTTATTAGGTACACCTGTCCAACTGCTCGTTAACACTTAATTTCTAAGCAGCCAATCA
>NC_048423.1:25436942-25447867 GCF_013103735.1 Etheostoma cragini | reverse complement strand
GAGGCAGTTCTGAAGGCAAAAGGGGGTCCAACCCGTTACTAGCATGGGGTACCTAATAAAGTGGCCGGTGAGTGTATGGTCCCATACATGGACAGTCTATGGACCCACACATGGACAGTACATGGCCAGTCTATGGTCCCATACATGGACAGTCTATGGACCCACACATGGACAGTACATGGACAGTCTATGGTCCCATACATGGACAGTCTATGGACCCATACATGGACAGTCTATGGACCCACACATGGACATTACATGGACAGTCTATGGTCCCATACATGGACAGTACATGGACAGTCTATGGTCACATACATGGACAGTCTATGGTCCCATACATGGACAGTACATGGACAGTCTATGGTCACATACATGGATAGTCTATGGTCCCATACATGGACAGTCTATGGTCCCATACATGGACAGTACATGGACAGTCTATGGTCCCATACATGGATAGTCTATGGTCCCATACATGGACAGTACATGGACAGTCTATGGTCCCATACATGGATAGTGTATGGTCCCATACATGGACAGTTCATGATCAGTGGACGAGCTACTGTACCTGGCAACCGGTAGCTGTTACTGTAGCCTACTTGATAGTTTAATTTTTATGTAAAAATATATAACCTTATGGTAGAATTTACAATCCTGTGTTACATATACTATTTTCATAGAGCCTACTGTATTTTGATACAGGATAGATTTTGCCTAAAAAGCTGAGCTTATTAAAATTTTATTTCAGGCCTACATCCTAATGTAAAAGAGACAATGTATTGTACGTTCCACTATACGATCACAGTTAGAAGTTGTGATAACTGATGTGGACTGTTAGTGTGCAGATGCAGATCTACACAACGTAGTGACAGTCTCATAGAGGACCGTCACTGAGCTGTCACACGCCCCGGTGACGAGGTGCGCATGCAGCACACAGTCACAAATGCAACCTTTGCCTCGTTGCATACAGCGCTGCAGCTTGCTGTTACGGTGTCCGGGATTTGGCGATCATTGGGGCGGGCGGATCACTCCGTGGTGGCACCGTAGCCCAGTGATCCAACTGAGTGGTCAGGGTTACAATGGGTTTCTCTAGGCTACAACAAGGTTAACAAGCACATTTGTTCCGGATCATCTTTTACTATTTCAAGGTGAACCCACACGTTCACATGTTTCAGCTCCTGCCACCAAGACTCTCCTTAATCAGATCATGGAAAGGAAACTTAACTGTCATGGAGCAGTTGGATTTATTCACACACTTTTAAAAGATTTATGCTATTAACAGCTTCTTTCTTTTCAGATGTTTATTTACAGAATTGGATATTGGTATTTATAGCGTGTACATTACCTTATTGGGAGAAAACAGGTAGTTCTATGTAAAATCAGACATTAAGGACCCCCATGTTAGCTTACCTCCACCTTCCTACATACTTCTGCTCAATTTTTGATTTCCTTCAGTACTTCTGTGTGTATAAATTTAATGTATGAGAGTCTGGTAGGACCAGGCTACCCCCTCACAGCCAAGATGGCATGACCCTCATCTCATACCACCTCTGAAGATTCGATGGTGACGTTTGTCTCTTTCGGCATCAAACATCAACTTTCCGGGGTCACCCCTACAGCTCTGCTTAATATATTAGAGCGACCAGCTGTGTTTAGTGTATATAATGTAAAGAAAATCAGGAATTAGGGAATCCAGAAGCTCTCCATGTACTGTAATTATTAAAACAATAATTATATTCCTGTATTGAATGGCTGTAACAGGGCAAGGCAACTTATTTAGTAGACAATGCTTTAAATCACGCTAACTGCCCGTGGACCTGCTGCTGGAATCCATCAATTAAAAAAACAAGTCTGAAAAATGAGAAGCAGAAATGGACACATAGTACATTACAGTGCATAACTAAAAAGAACATTATACTCAACCATCTTTCTTTGTGGTGCTGTCTCTTCCTTCAGCCTTAACTTATACACCACCAATATTTAGCACCACATTCTTCAGTGGGATAAAGGGTAAAAACCTAATCATCAAATTAATGTACAACCTTGTGACTATTTCCTGCTGTTTAACCAGAAGTGTAAGCTGTAAAAGCATATGCATTTATTGACCAAAGACATAAGGGACAAAACTATATACATTGATATATATTCCCCACCGTCTACAACTGAATAGTTAAAAAAGAAATAAACACATTTTAAAAAAATCCTGCTTCCATAGTTTGACTTCCCCCCCCCCCATTTACCCAGGGTCAATGTCCATGAAAAGGTCCAGAGTTCCCACTCATCCAGTCACACACCAGTATATAGCGACAGGAAGTAGATGTACAGAAGGAAAATGGGATATATGAGAAGGGGCTTCTTGGTTTTGAATTCATCTCCGACGAGCAGCGAAGCAGCGCTGTAAGCAGCCCAGAACACCCCGAACAGCTGGAGGATCACAGCACACAACAAAGGGTCACTTCATTTCTTCATCAACATTTCTGACAGAGCTCTGATTACTTAAGTGGCATGGAGGAAGTTGTTGCTTTGATACTGTGAGAAGGATGTGTGTTACCAACAGTATTTAGCCTCTCCCCCCATATTCAGGCTTTTCCGGTGCTATTTGTCCTCGCATTCAAAGAAGCTACTTTTTAAATAAAAATAAAATTATTTTAGAGGGCTAAAGCGACGTAATCCTTTTTAAGCTTCGCAGCGCAAATAAGGGCATCAACCAATAATACAAGACGGAGACTATGACAAAGCAACACATTCACTCCTCCGGTTCTTACCTTTCACAATAAAAGACCTATACGCTGAGTAACTGTTTACCTGAGTTATTATCTACAATGTTCCATTATGATTAATGAAATATATTGTAGATCATGCTACAAATATTTTTGTTCATCTACACGTAACTTAGATAAAGTAATAATATTTATGGAAGAAAGGGAGTACGTTTGTTTCGTTTTTATTGATTAGCGGCCGCAGCCGACAAACGGTGACTGTGACCTGGTACAGACGGCCACCAAGTCCCGGTCTCGGTTTCAGTGGCTGTTGCAGTAACGTTTAGCCGACAGAGGGTAAAGAATCTTTTATGACCATAAACATAGCAGCATCTAGCTAACACTGACATTGTTCAGCGTTCTTAAACTACATGAAATACTTTGAACTACAAGTCTGGGGAGGAGGGCCAGGGAAGACGACTCTCTCCAGAATTTGGAATTTGGACTGCTGCAACTACTTTAAACGCTAGCTGTCAGTATTATAAGTGAAATAGTAGTCGACAATCCACTAATGGAACCTCTAATGGGAGATGTTACTGTTACGGACTATGATCAGGATGCAGGTGTGGAGGACTTCACGCAGAAAACAAGGTACAGGTACGTTTCATTGTGGGCTACAATGCCTTCACAGTGAAACTTCATCCTCCATCCTAGCGACTGTTATCACACACATCTATCCATTTCAAGTTTAATTTTCACACAGCGTGAAAAATAGAAGACTCACTTTGATTAGTGTAGAAACCACCTCAAAGCCTCCGATCACTAGGAGCAGAGGGGCTATAACGATGAGAGGAAGAAGAGAATATCCGATCACTCCAAGAACCTGGCCGAAGGAAACCTGCCCAAAACAACAACGGGACTCCATGAGAACAGGTTCCAGTCACGTCTAACAGGACTGGGACTGGCTGTCAGCTGAGCTTACCTCGCCACCAAGAACACGAGCCAGCAGGAAGATGGTTGTTGATCCAAAGATCCAGATGGTGATGATCCAAGACACAACCTGCAGAGTAAAAGCAGTTTAGCATCAACACTGAAAACAGAGAAGCGACAATTCAGTGGCATCCATTTCATTCACAAATTCCACCACATGTACTATAGAACAGCTCCACAAAAATGTTTTCAAATGAAATCTGATGTCTTAGATCTCTAAACGCACAGCGATCCAGAGACTGAACGTGCCCCTGGTGTCCTGCTCACCCTGAACTGTCCATAGATGGAGATCATGGAGAAGAGCAGCACCACGGCTAGAGGGCCCCAAAAGTCCGGGTTGTCTCGGACCACCTGCCGGTTATAACCCAGGGACGGCATGGGCATCAGCACACAGCGAATCTTGTAATAGATGTCCTTCAGGTCGATGTCCAGCTCCTCCCTTCTCACACAGACAAGACAACAATATGACGGGAGCTTTGCATGGACGTTTGTAAGAGAAGACCATAGAGTCAACCAAGAGACCACAAAAGTAAAATATAAAACAGAAACATGTAGGAATACACTAACAAGGGCTGACGTTGGTCTTTTTATTATCATCAGATCTGGCTCTGCCGTAGGGCGGCACCACATCGGGAGAAATATGTGATAACATTGTTGAAGATCGTGATAACGATCTTACTTGCGATAAATAAACTGATACTGAAGTGTACTCAGTCCCACATTTCTTTTACTTTCAGAGTTCCGCTGAAATAAAACAAGTTGCTTTTGAATTTAAAACAAATCAAAAGGAAATCCTTTCCAACATTATATTATTGAACAAATTGAACGTTTAATTGAATTTAATAGACATGACATGAAAGAATTTTAAAGCATTTTCTACTGATTTTCTTTCAACAAACAAAGTGTTTTCTTTTTAGATAAATCTGCTATTGTTAAGACATAAGTTCAAATGTGATCCAACATGTACTCACAGAAGCGGCTTGCTCTCTTCAGCGTCCTCCTCGTCCACCTCCAGCAGCCAGCCGTAGCCTCGCTGCCTCAGGAAGGTGGTGGCGTATGGATCTTTACCGCTCTCAGCGCCCATGTTCAGCTTGATGTCCGGGGCACTGATGGTGCCGCTGAGCTCTGTGGAAAACACCACAGGAAATACACACAGTACAATATCTAATAAAGCTTGTTTGTTAGCTGAATTCGTTCATCAACGACACGTCTCAGAACAGAAATTAGTTAGCAAAGCTAAGCGCTAGCTCGAACATTTAAATGGGTGAGTTAGCTACGTTGCTACTTAGAACAGCACGGAGTCGACCCACACGTCACGTTACGTACTCGGTTCAGACTGAATGCACTAGTACTACCTAATGCATTAGTACTAACTAATGTATTAGTACCTGGGTGCTCGCGGTACTTTGAGATAACTAAAACAATGTCTGTAGCTAAGCTAGTAAGTGGCTGGCCATGTTAGGCCTGCTAGCTGTGGAGGCAGGAGCCATAGACAGTTAAAGAAAGCAGGAGCCATAGACAGTTAAAGAAAGCAGGAGGCATAGACAGTTAAAGAAAGCAGGAGCCATAGACAGTTAAAGAAAACAGGAGCCATAGACAGTTAAAGAAAGCAGGAGCCATAGACAGTTAAAGAAAGCAGGAGCCATAGACAGTTAAAGAAAGCAGGAGCCTACCTTCAGCCTCTGTCGAAGAGACGAACGTGAAATCTACGTTGGTGGGAGAGAACTGCATGGTGGATATTATTTTACTGCCACGCGCCCCAGGTGCACAGATATGACATTTAAATATTAGGCGGTCAGTGGATTATGCCGAGAAGCGTCAATAACGCTGTCATTGATCACAGCTCATCGGCGAAGTTAAACTATCGCATTTTGTTTTCGTTCTCGTCTGCTGCGGTGAAAAGCCGGAAGTGCAGAGGAAGCTGGGAAATGAGACACGTCTTGTGATGCATTCAGGTCGTGACATGAAGTTGGGAAATAGGAACTTCTTGGTTAAGAAAAAAAAAAATACAGCCAGGGAGGGTTGACAGAGAATCTTTGATACAGCTCAACTGTGGTATAAACTATGTAATCATTTAAAAAACTTTGTAAGTCTAAATCTAATTTTCACAAGATGTTATCATTGTAATTATGGATTTCTGGAGGTAATTAAGTAATTTTTATTGCTAACAATTTAATACGAGATTAGACAGATGGTTATGAACACATCTGATTGGGATACATTTAAAGACTTTTGATATGCATAAAGTGTGTGTAAATTCAGAAGTAGATCAGCTGAATTATTCTGTGAAGTACTTTAGGTGCTGTGAGACATAATATCAAGGAAGCTAGTTAAGAAGAAGAAGGTATACTTTATTACGGGGAGTTTTAAAAGAAGACACCATGGTGGACAACAAAAAATGCAGTTAAGTCTCAAAATGAAGCCTCTGGTAGTGCGTCAGAACCACGGACTGTATATGCAGTATATGTATTTACATACAGTCTATAGTCAAAACTCAATTTTTGATCAAAACCAAGGAAAGAAAATTTAAATGCAAAGGTAGTTTTGGACTAAATTAGGCTATGTAGACTAATTCATACAATATGAGGAATTATACAAAGAAAGAAGGGGATGAAAAGTGACCATCCAATCTAAGTAAATGGTGAAACTACAGAAGAGGAAGCTGAGAGCTGCTTGCACCAACATTTGTCAAAGTTTATAGATCGGGTAGGCCTAATGTATGTGAAATGGGAAAAAGGTAGTGGAGCTTTAATAGCTGAGATGAAAGATTATGAATGAAGAAACATGAAATATATCTTCTACAAAGGCAAGACTGAATGAATCATGCTCTTGACAAAACAAGCATTTCTTGGATTCAAATGCAATGGACCAAGCTATATGTTTAAAATAGGAAATAAGAAGAGAGCATCTTGGGAAAGATCACATGGGCCACGACGCCAGATCGAGCCAGGGGCTTAAAGTGTGTGTGGGGGGGGAGGAACTCGCCTACTTCCACACCCATTTTCCAACTAATTTGCTTTGGGCTCAACTACACACCTGTAAAGCTCTGTAACCACATTGTACACTGTTGCAACACTATCGTTGTGACAATATTGATTTGTAGAAGATGAAGTAAGATGAAGGAAACGGTGAAGCAATGTGGACTCAATGGTGAAAAGGTTCAAAGTTAAAATGGGAGAAATGCTGCTTGAAAAAGGAAACATCAAGATCAGAACAATAATCAAGACCATTCAACACAAGTCGCCTTGCTAGGAGAAGGAGAAGAAGCAAAAAAAAAAAAAGGGTTGGAGTCCATCCACCATCCGTCTTCGACCGCTTATCCAGTATGGGGTCGCGGGGCCAGCAGCTCCATTAGGGGCCCCAAACTAATTTCCCGAGCCACATCAACCAGCTCCGACTGGGGGATCCCGAGGCGTTCCAAGGGAAGGTTGAAGATATAATCTCTCCACCTTATTCTGGGTCTTCCCCGAGGCCTCCTCCCAGCTGGACGTGCCTGGAACACCTCCCTAGGGAGGCGCCCAAGAGGCATCCTTACCAGATGCCCAAACCACCTCAACTGGCTCGTTTCGACGCGAAGGAGCAGCGGCTCTACTCCGAGCTCCTCTCGGATGACTGAGCTTCTCATCCTATCTCTAAGGGAGCCCCCTCCTGAGGAAACCCATTTCGTCCGCTTGTACCCTGGATCTTGTTCTTTTGGTCATGACCCAGCCTTCATGACCACAGGTGAGGGTAGGAACGAAAATTGCCCGGTAGATCGAGAGCTTTGCCTTCTGGCTCAGCTCTCTTTTTGTCACAACGGTGCAATAAACAGAATGTAATACCGCACCAGCTGCTCCGATTCTCCGACCAGTCTCACGCTCCATGGTCCCCTCACTCGCGAACAAGACCCCAAGGTATTTAACCTCCTTCACTTGGGGTAAGGACTCCCCCCCTAGAAGGCATTCCATGGGTTTCCTGCTGAGAACCATGGCCTCAGATTTAGAGGTGCTGATCCTCATCCCAGCCGCTTCACACTTGGCTGCGAACCGATCCAGTGAGTGCTGAAGGTCACAGATTGATGATGTCATCAGGACCACATCATCTGCAAAAAGCAGCAATGAGATCCCGAGCCCACCGAAATGCAACCCCTCCCCGCCCCGACTACGCCTCGATATCCTGTCCATAAATATTACAAACAGGATTGGTGACAAAGCGCAGCCCTGGCGGAGGCCAACCCTCACCTGGAACCAGTCCGACTTACTGCCGAGAACCCGGACACAGCTCTCGCTTTGGTCATACAGAGATTGGATGGCCCTGAGAAGGGACCCCCTCACCCCATACTCCGGCAGCACCTCCCACAGTTTCTCCCGGGGGACCCGGTCATACACCTAATCCAGATCCACAAAACACATGTAGACTTGTTGGGCATACTCCCAGGCTCCCTCCAAGACCCTTGCGAGACTAAAGGTCTGATTCATTGTTCCAAGACCAGGACGGAATCTGCATTGTTCCTCTTCAATCTGAGGTTCGACTATCGGCCGAACCCTCTTTTCCAGCACCTTGGAGTAGACTTTACCAGTGTTGGCGATACAAGCACACTAGTAACATTTCAGATTAACATTTGTCCAGATTCTTCTTACTCACACCTAACACAGTAACTGCATTCACACCAGGCCACTTCCAGTAAGTCTTGCATTGCTAGAATGGTCCTGGGTGGTGCCAAGCTCCAGACACAGCATGCACCGCACGCCGGCCTACCTCTTTCATCTTAAGAACTTGTGGCTAAACCTTGGCCTGGTGATTTGGTAACCATTGTCTGCTTATTGAACCCCTTGAACAATAAAGAAACACCTGTTTCTGCCTGAAAACCTTGTTGTGAGTGACTACAGCCATCAAAACTTGCTCAGATTTGGCAGCAGCTCTCAAAGATTTAGTGATCAACGGTCATAGAAGAGCTCATAACAAAAGCAGAAATTAAGAAGGCTCAACTGACAACACAGTGCCAAAAGTAGCTTATGGTGGGAAGAGACAAAAATAAATAAGTTTTATTCAGTGCTGTTTAAGTGTGTTAGAAAATGTAATATGATTAAGAAGATACGAGTTAAGTTATTCATTATGTAATTGTTGTATGAGTGTTCTTGTGATATTGTAAATAGTAGATATTCTGATCGATCCTCCATACCCGGTGGTGGCGGTAATGTACCAAACCATTATTTGTCAACCGCCAACAATCCTCAACGAAGAAGAAGCAGTCCATCTGGCCAATAGCAGCAGCTCGTACTGAATACCTGATGTTGGCGCTAAAACTAAACTCGCTCCGGACAGACCTGCCTGTTGCTGTGGATAAAAGAACAAGAAAAAAGTAAGTTTTTACTTTAACATTCATTGATTTATGGCATTATATTGCTTTTGTATGTTGTCCAGGTAAGTGTGTTAGCTAGTTAGCGTTAACGTAACGTGAGGCATAGAAACTGTCCATTTTGTTCAGTTAAGTTGACGTTACTTCGTAAGATGAAACATACCAAAATACGTTTTAATTATTACCGTTAACGTTGTTTGTAAGAGTTAGCTATAAGTTGCAGTCAAAAGAAACGATGTCATCTGTTTAACACTCAATACGTTAACGTTATAGGAAGAAAGTCCTTCCTATAACGTTAGTATTATTAGCTAGCTAGATGAGATGACTAGCTAACGTTAGTTACAAACTCCCGATTAAATTTGGACTTGTTTATTAACAAATATCGTAGGTATAATTCGATGGTACATTTGAGGTTTTGTGCTAAATTCGACGCACGTATTTTACCCAAGCAGGTCTCACTACCGTTGACGTTACCTGAAATCTCTATTTAAAACTGTATTTTTTGTTAACGTTAGCCAGCCATCTCTAACGCTAGCCCTCTCTTGTGGTGTGTGTGTGTGTGTGTGTGTGTGTGTGTGTGTGTGTGTGTGTGTGTGTGTGTGTGTGTGTGTGTGTGTGTGTGTGTGTGTGTGTGTGTGTGTGTGTGTGTGTGTGTGTGTGTGTGTGTGTGTGTGTGTGTGTGTGTGTGTGTGGACAGCACGAATAACCGACCACTACGTTAACATTAGCTACGTTACTAGCGGTAATAATTTTAGGAATTGTTGCATAGACTCCACCTTAAAGTCTGAAGTGGTGCAATATATTAAGCGTAATAGCGTTATTTCTGTTCCACGATAAGAAAGCTATCAAGAGTGTAAAGTTTAAAAAGCTTTTAACATCTAAATATTTAAAATATGCCACATTTGTGAAATTAGCCTTCACGTCAATCACAAGACGTTTGAATCAGTATGGCTGGGCGATACGGCCAAAATCTTCTATGCCGATATCATCATAACAATATCATGATATAGCATATTATAGGGTAATTCCATGAACAGTCTATAATCTGCAATTCTTCTTGTGAAAATTGAGTTAGTATGTGCTTGTTATTAATGTAGACAACGTAAGTGTTACACAGTATCTCGATATGATTTGTTCACAATATGATTCTATTGAAAGACGATAAATCATCACATTGATTTATCGCCTAACCCTAAAATGATGAGAACACCACTGGTCACCTGTAAGTATTGAACGTGTCACCATTTCTCAGTAAATTTCCAAAGGTGCTACTGACATGAAAGTTTCACCAGATGTTGGTAACAACCCAAGTAATCCATACAAACAAAGAAACCAAAACAAATAAGTTCAGAAATTAAATTGTGTAATACGTCACGACAGCTTCAAGATGCCTCCTGTGTGGAGAAAGTAGTCGCATTCATTGCTCTGGTGGGATTTTGGCCCATTCTTTCACCTAAACGGTCTTCAAATCTTGAAGGTTCCATGAATGAATCTTGAGCTTCAGTTCTTTCCATAGATTTTCAATGGGATTTAAGTCAGGTGATTGGCTGGACCATTCCAGCAGCTTTATTTTCTCTGAAACCAATTTTCTTGCCTGTGTGTTTGAGATCATTGTCTGGCTGAAACGTCCACCCTTGTTTCATCTTCATCTTCATCATTCTGGTAGATGGCAGCTGATTTGTCAAGAATGTCTCTGTAAATTTGCCCATTCCTCCTTCCTTCAATTATGTGAAGTTTGCCAGTACCATTTGCTGAAAAGCAGCCCAACACCAATGTTGCTGTATGCGTGCATACACGCCATGGCGGTGGGCGAGCGTGCATACAGGTCATGAAGGTGGGCGAGCGTGCGTACAGGTCATGGCGGTGGGCGAGCGTGCGTACAGGTCATGGCGGTGGGC
>NC_048423.1:25431156-25436842 GCF_013103735.1 Etheostoma cragini | reverse complement strand
GCGAGCGTGCATACCCGTCATGGCGGTGGGCGAGCGTGCATACCGGTCATGGCGGTGGGCGAGCGTGCATACCGGTCATGGCGGTGGGCGAGCGTGCATACCCGCCATGGCGGTGGGTGAGCGTGCATACAAGTCATGGCGGTGGGCAAGCGTGCATACACGCCATGGCGGTGGGCGAGCGTGCATACCGGTCATGGCGGTGGGCGAGCGTGCATACACGCCATGGCGGTAGAGTGCATTACTTACTGTTTTCTTTAAGACAACAGTACCTGCTAATTGCAGGTCTTTTTGAAGCTCTCCACAAGTGGTCCTTGGCTCTTGGAAAACTCTGATTATTCTTGTCACTCCTTTGTCAGAAATCTTGAGAGGAGCACTCCGTATTTTGGCCCTAAGAGTTCTCATTGGAACATTCGGAAGCTTAGAAATGCACCTATAACCAAGACCATCATTATGTTTAGCAACACTTAGGTTGTGAATGTCTTGACAACAGCTCTTTGCTTTTACCCATCATGAGATGTGTCTTGTGTGACACCTGGCAATGAGACCTTTTTGTAGGCCATCAGCTGGGACTGAACCAGCTGATATTAATTTGCACTGACAGGGGGCTGGATTGCTTTTTAATTACTGTTAGTTTTTAGCTGTTAGTTTTTTCTTGGCTTTCCCTGCCTTTTTGCACCTCCCTTTCTTCATGTGTTCAATACTTTTTCCCTGTGTTATTTCACATTACTGCACACAACTTAATTTCTGAACCTATTTGTTCTGGTTTACTGTATGGTTTACTTGGGTTGTTACCAACACCTGGTGAAAATTGCATGTCAATAGCACCTTTGGAAATATAATTACTGAGAAAAATGGTGACGTGTTCAATCCTTATTTCATCTGCTGTAGATAAAATAGGACTAATAAAGGCATACATTGTCCTCAAACCAGAAAGCCTTTTTTTGCCAGAGAGTTCCACAGCTAAGGAGCTGCATAACAAAGCGTCAGTCAAATCTGAAATGCCTGGACGCTGCTGTTTTGTGTTGCGGATTGACCTTTCCTCGCCAAAAGTTTGAACATATGTATTGATCAGTATTTTTCTGATTCTTTTAGTCTTTCGGAATCAGCGTGGCTTAAATCAGCAGCTGAAAATGGGAATTTCTGGACTACTGCAGTTCATCAAAGATGCTGCAGAGCCCATCCACGTGAAAAAATACAAAGACCAGACCGTAGCTGTGGACACATACTGTTGGCTGCATAAAGGAGCATTTTCATGTGCTGAGAAGCTTGCTAAAGGAGAACCAACTGATCAGTAAGCATTTTTATTATTCTAGCTGAATGAAAAAATAAATGTGTTCAAAAGTATTTTCATATTTCTGTTGTAGCGTAGTTGTTAGTGGGGCTCTGTCTGTTTCTTCAAAATGCCCAAATGTTCTTCGTTTAAACTTTTTAATGGTGAAAAAATATGTTAAACGTACTATACAAGCATGAGACTGGGAGGTCAAATGCTTGTGTTCTCTCAAGGCTGTAACTTACATTATCTAAGATACACAGGCAGCATGCATCTTCTAGCTTTTAACCAATTGTTTGTGTAATTAATACTGAGCAAATCAAATACAGCAAAATAGAAATGATTTAAAGGTGCTTTTACTTTTGTTCTATTACATAAAGGGCTCTAACAGTAAGCTTCTAATAAAGGTTGAATGTCCAGAACTGACGTCACTTTAATTGATCCAATCCTAGGTATGTGTGGTACTGCATGAAATTTGTGGAGATGTTGTTGAGCTTCAGCGTCAAACCGATACTGGTGTTTGATGGACGCAATCTGCCTTCAAAACGAGAAGTGGAAAAGGCTCGCAGAGAGTGAGTATTTCCCTCTTTTGCATGAGGGTTTGGATGCACTGCACACATCTGCACAGCAGACCAGTATGCACATGGATCAGCTGTCAACGAATATGGAGCTGTAAACACACGTCAGACAGGATGTCATATCCTTGATCACAGAGCAAATGTTGCCACACAGGGTAGTTGGACCTAGCCACTCAATAAATTCCCATTGTTTTTTTGTTGTTGTTGCTGGTAAGTGAAGCAATAAACCCGCCACCTGCATATTTTACCAGCATTTGGCTGGTGGATGGTGCAACTTTTAAACCACCACAGAGTAAAAGTGTTTGATGTCTTACCTTTAAACAGGCCTTTTGTTTTTCAGCAAATTGTGTGCAAAACTATCCACCACCTTCCAGTACTTTGCACCATATTAAATCCATGGCTTGAGCCGATATCTGGAGCTAACAGATATCTATCTAACAGCTAGTCAATTGGTTTTCTTCTTGACATAATGAAAGGAAATAACCCATTACTTTTGCACTTAATGCAGTTGAAGACACAAAAACAACTCCTGTTATAAGTTGTCCGTCAGGTTTGTTTTCTACCTCCTGTGTGCACGTACATCTCCCAGAAGACTGATTAGGAAATGGTTGAGGTTTTTGGTTTATTTGAATGGCTTTAGTTCTCTAGAAAATAGCAGAAGTTGTTTTACCATAACCTTAATATCGTCTACCCAGGAGAAACTGCTCCATGGTTCTATAGCCAAAAAACAAAGCAACAGCATTAGGCTGCCTTCAGACTATCCTCAGTGGCTGTCTGACGGTCTGGCAAAAACGCAGGTCTATCATTCATGTTGAAAGGAGGTAGTGTGTTTAGGGATGTTAAGAGTTATGAGAAGAACTCATGGCCTGTGCCAAATGCAAGAAACTAGTGTTTTCATACCTGGCCACAAACATGCTCAGACAAAGCTGAGGACTGTTTTCCTAAAACAGTAACAAAGCACCTTTTGTTAGTGTGAAGATACGTAGAAGAATGTACCGACCTGTCAACACGTGAGACCAAACAACCCCTCCACAAACGCATACCTTAGCATCAAGAGGTCCGACACCTTATTGTTGTCGTTAACAAGGGATATCTGTCTATGTCTCTTTGCTTAGGGGTGCCACACAACCAGTTGTCTTTGGTAGATTTACACCTCTGTCCAGAAACATAGCAGTGTTTTCCACACATAAACTAATTTGTGGCGGCCCGGCACACAGTGCGTTTCATTATTATTTATCGTACTATTTAAACCACGGATTTGTTTGGCTGCTTTTCCCTGCTCTCCTCTGTCTCTCTGTCACTTTACGCACACACATACACATACACAGCCCCTCCCCTTCGTGCACACAGCGTCTGTCTCCATGAAAACAGTCGTTTGCCAAGTTAGCCACTTTGTTGCTAGCTTTAGCAACTTTTCAGACCCTCGTCGTGACTTTTTTAGGGTTAGGGTTAGTTAAAAGCAGCTAGCGACAAATCTGGCGACTTTCTGTAGAAGAGACAACTACTTTCTTTTAAAAAAGTCGCCGGTATTATCCAGCAAGCACGCAAGGTATCTCTGTCCTGTGGCCACCAAAACTGTTACCTCTCTCTGAATCTGTTTTGTGATGAGCAGTCCCTCCCCTCCGTGTGTGCATAGGCAGGTAGGTAGAAAGGGGAGAAGGGACAGGGTGCGGGACAGCTGAACTGGCCTGGCCCGGCCCAGAGCCTTCTTTGTGAATTTTTTATTGATCCTTTCCCTTCTTTTGTAAAATTGATTATTTGGCTTAAGATTTTTATTTCTTTCTATCTACCATGCTGACACAACCACTAGGCTTTATGCAAATAATTGTGTAATTATGTCCCACATATGCAAATGTGTGACATCCCACACGTGCGCACACACATACACATACACATACACATAAACACACACACACAAATTGCTTTCTAATCTGTGGAAGACCCTGCATAGACTTCAGTTGTAGGACAAATCATCATTTTCATTTTGTTTTGAGTGCAAAGTTTAAAAATGGTTAATTCTGTTTCTTTCATGTACTTTTCAGGCGCAGAGAAGTCAATCTTCAGAAAGGAAAACAGCTACTACGTGAAGGCAAACTGTCGGAGGCCAGAGACTGTTTCACACGCTGTGTTAACATCACCCCAGCCATGGCTCACAACCTTATAAAGGTAAGGACTTCCTATCTCCTGCCAGGCTGATATGAAGAATGATATTGTTGCCGTCACTCTGGGCTTAGTTATTAATCCAGAAGACTCACAGTGTACTCACATTTTGTCAGTCGAATAACTGCACTTTTTTTTTTTTAAATGATAATTTGTTTCTTTTTGGGCTTTATTTCAGCTTTTTTTAGCTGCATTGTTGAAAACAGAGCCACAGCATGGCAGGCAGTTGACTTAATGAACTGAGCCTTGTGTTAAAATTACCACAAATTAACTGTGATGGAAATAAAGAAGGGTGATGGAAAGAGGGCAGCGCAAAGCTGGCAGCCCAACGCCATGGTATTGGTGCATGTTAAGTTATGCCTTCATTGAAAATATTGTTCTGAATGCCATTGGCTTCATAGCATGAAGATCTTAATGTAAGGGGAAGGAGTTTGAACAGTGGCTTGCATAAGTTTACACACCCATGTTAAAGTTGATTAAAATGAGGAATAATATATTATATAATAATATATTTTTGGAAATTGGAAATTGATGCCTTAATTAAAATAAATTAACGTAGTTAACAGAGAAGAAATCCAACACTCTTTTCCATCCAGTAATTGTTTAAAACATCAGGTTCAGATAAGAGCCTTTTGCAGAGAAAACTACTTGTTCAACCAAGAAAAGCCTCTACAGTTTTTCTTACAAGTTGCATACCACCTTTCGCAACAGTTTTCCATGTTGAAGTGATGTAGTCGCACCTGTTTGCTGCGGCTTTTAACCCTCGTTTACCTGGATTATGAAGTTTTAAAGTGTTGTTGGTTGTTTCCCTGTGATGTATTTTGGTTGGAGGGTTTTTTACTCTTGTTATTTATGTATTTGACATTGACCCTGTGCAGCACTTTGGTCAACTGCTGTTGTTTTTAAATGTGCTATAGAAATAAAAATTGACATTGACATTGAATATTTTTTGTGTTTGTAAACCAGGCTGCAAGGGCGAGAGGAGTGGACTGTGTTGTGGCTCCATATGAAGCTGATGCTCAGTTAGCTTACCTCACTAAATCTGGTTTGGCCCAGGCTGTCATCACAGAAGACTCTGACCTGCTGGCATTCGGCTGCAAAAAGGTATTGAGTGCTAACCCAGAGGATTCATTCTCAGCTGCACACACATGTAAATAGATAGAGGATATCCGGGCCTCAAACTTCTGACGTGGATAAGGGTTATCCAGATCAGAGTGTTGGCGATTCAACATGAGTCTGGATTTGTTTGGTTTTTTAATCTTGAAATGTGAAAGCAATCTGGAACTGGAACAAATCAAGCAACAAATCCTCAAATCCAAACCTGCGAAGTGTGAGCTTATTGACAGTAAGCTGGACCATAACCCAGAGGTTTTATTGTGAACCACTTACATAAACTCATTTAAATAAAAATTAAAAAAAAACAGCTTGTTTTCTTAGATTCTTAATGAAAGAGTGTTGACATAATGATGATTTTAGATGACAACATGCAGGTTATTGTAAACTCATGATGATTTATAATTATCACAATCAAATATTCATAATGTAAACCTATCTATACAAGATTAAACAAAAATTAAAGATTAATACATTGAATTAAAGTTCCCATGACATGGTGCTCTTTGGATGCTTTTATATAGACCTTAGTGGTCCCTAATACTGTATCTGAAGTCTCTTTATA
>NC_048423.1:25428506-25431056 GCF_013103735.1 Etheostoma cragini | reverse complement strand
TGTATCTGAAGTCTCTTTTGTATAGACCTTACTGGTCCCTAATACTGTATCTGAAGTCTCTTTTGTATAGACCTTACTCGTCCCCTACCATATCTAAAGTAGAGCCTGACCAATATATCGTCGTGCCAATATAGTTGACCGGTATTAGGCATTTCCTGAACAATCGGTATTGCCATTTATAATGGCTAATTTCTTTTTTTTCTTCTTAAAAATAAATAAATAATCATTCTTCAGCATCATTTATTTATCTTTATAAATTCCCATACCACATTCACTGATAATATGGAAATGTCTAACAGGGATGAAAGTGCACTCAGGCAATCATGAAAGAACTCTCCACCTATTTTGCCTGTATTTTAAAATAAGACAGCACTGTTACCTATGTTTGATATCAAAGAACCAAATGAGATGGATGACCATAAACAAGATCACTTTAGCGATATATCGGTTTGTTAGCCTATATTAGTTGGGCTACATTTGAAGATCAGGGCCCTGGTGGTCGAATGGAGAAGGGTAATGTTATTGGCTGTTATTTGAACCAGATCCAATTTTGCGTGGTTGGAGAGAGGTGCCAGTGCCTAATACTTTGTGTGCTATAGTTAAAACAGGTAACAAGCATCCGTCGGTGCAACAAAAACATCTAAGCCTTTAGTATTATTCCTGTTGGCAACAAATCATACGTTTGACAAAAATCTAAATAAGCCTTTTACAAATTTCATTGCTCATGCATTGCCACCAAATTTTAAATCAATCATCTTTTACAATCATGCAGGTGATCCTCAAAATGGACAAGCAGGGCAATGGCCTAGAGATAGACCACAGCAACATGGGCCGCTGTCGCTCTCTGGGGAATGTTTTCACAGAGGAGAAGTTTCGCCACATGTGCATCCTCTCTGGATGCGACTATCTGGCCTCCCTACATGGCATCGGCCTAGGCAAGGCCTGCAAACTGCTTCGACTGGCCAAAGACCCTGATATCCTGAAGGTGAGTGTAAATGGTAACATAGTGTAGTTGGATTATGCATTTAGTAAGGTGAGCAGTTTAGATAAAACACTCAACTGTCCGGTTGTTACAGATGTGAACTAACCACAGACTGTTGCCTCATTCATGGCCTCACAGCGGTGCGTCACTGCTGAACACCAATGTAACACTGAATAATTTACTGAATATGGGGAAATACCATGGAGAGTTATTTTTGGCATAAAAAGATTTGTTCTGTCCTGGGTGGAGTCCCCATTGGCCTGGCGATCCGCCTGGCCTGTACAGTTATAGTGGAAACACTGGAGAGTGGGTCAGTCAGTAATGGCATAAAATGTATTGTTAGAAAAAAGCTAATCGCAGTGGTCCATTGGCAGATGGCTTATTGCGAGCTCTTGTTGCCCTTTCAGGTGATCAGAAAGATGGGCCAGTATCTCAAGATGAATCTTGTCGTACCTGAACAGTACATTGAGGGATTCATCAGAGCCAATAACACCTTCCTCTACCAGCTGGTGTTTGATCCTGTCAGGAGGAAGGTTGTACCCCTTAACCCTTACCCAGAGCACATGGACCCAACCACACTCAGCTACGCTGGACTGTATCCTGTTTTAAATCACAGCACGTGTTGCCACCTTTGTAAAACAGTGGACATGATTTAGTGTCACCCTTGGTTATATTTTATTTGGAAATAGAAAATTGCAAGTTTGTCGTATTTTATCCTTGATGATTTTGAATCCAGTTATCTAGGAGATGACAAAGGCTTGCAGATGGCCTTGGGAAACCTTGACATCAACACCATGGAGAGGATAGATGACTTCAACCCAGATAAACCCATTCCCCAGGTATCAGATCACACTGTAATTTGATAAGCAGGTCTGCTTTAACCAAGTATCACCTTTTTAATATTGAACAACTTCGCAAATGTCCTCTTTAGGTTTCTAAAGCCCGCAGTCGCACCTGGAACTCCTCACCAGCCCCCACTGGGCCCAGTATCTGGAAAGGAGGCACAAAGCCAGCATCTGCTGCCCCGTCCCAGTCTACTGCCTCCCCAGACAGGCCTCCCTCCACCAGGGGCAAGGAGAGAATCATCAGCATGGTCGGTCTCAAGCTGCCCTGCAGAGGGCTGCAGGCAAAGAGATCACGAGAAGGTGAGCAGTGAATGTGCAATGTTTAGATTGCTGCAAGCTTTTTAACACAAATACAACCGTTTTACCCTCTCTATGAAAGGAGCCACTTAAGCACATAAATCTGATTGGCTAAACAGCTTTAGATTTAGAGTTACTTCCAATTGCTCATCTGTACATGATATGAATGGGTTTGTGACTTAATAATTATTGATTAAACTATTTTCTGTCAAGGCAATCATTTTGTTTTCAGTTACAAATAGGAATTTAATTAGACATCTAATTCCATTTAAACTGACTAAAGAAACTGATGGACCTGGTTGACAATGATCAAAATGATAGGATCCCAACAGGGCTGCACGATTATGGCCATCACGATTATTTTGATCAATATTGTGTGTGTGTGTGTGTGTGTGTGTGTGTGTGTGTGTGTGTGTGTGTGTGTGT
>NC_048423.1:25403950-25428406 GCF_013103735.1 Etheostoma cragini | reverse complement strand
TGTGTGTGTGTGTGTGTGTGTGTGTGTAACAATAACTGATTAAAAGGGCCAGCGAGAGAGGGGGGTGCGATGGATGTACTCCTGAGAGACGGCTGACTCATTATGAATGGGTCCAGCAAGGGTTGAATGGTGGGTCAGTGGAGTTACACTCCAAACACATATACATAATTCCCTCATTAAAATGCAAATCAGTTTTTGACATGCTTTTTCCTGAATTTTCTTGTTAGTCTGTCTCTCACTGTTCAAATAAATCTACCATTACAATTATAGACAGGTCATTTCTTTGTCAGTGGGCAAATGTACAAAATCAGCATGGGATGAAATACTTTTCCCCTCACGGCAGTCCTATACAGTAGATTGTTGTGAAAGGCTATTTTTTTGGGAAATACGTTGTTCCCCCTAACCTTGAAGGGTCCTCTTCACACCACATGACTTCTAAACTGATTCCTTGGTGACAGCAGGCCCCAGAGCTCCCAGATCAACCGGTGGGGCTCCAGATTGAGAGACTTGGCTTAGTATTTCAGCACCCTTCAATTGATTCTTCTGGGTCCACTGCTGCTGTCTTGTTCCTCATCTCCTCCAGGAGCTGGGTCTGCTTCAGCCCTCATTTTGAATATGTCATTCACTATTCACAAGCATTCTCTCACTTTAATTTGAACACAGACCACCACCACCACCACCACCACCACCACCAGAGGGTGACAAAAATCCTTTAAAATCATTCTTAACTCCACCTGCAGCTGTTGCCACCTCACATTGTTCTGGCTAAGTTAGCTAAGCTCTATTTGTGCATCCCTAGTATTAGCATTGCGTCAGAGAGAGACATCGTAACTGCACAGCAGACCATGCTCACTCTAAAACACGCAGACTTGCTTCTGTTTCTGCAAAATAATGTACAGATTCCAGCCAGTGGTTGACTTTTAACTCGTTACACACCCACACACACACCAAAATGTGTATCCATCATGTGATTCTGACACATCACAAAAGTTCTGTTGAATGGACTGTAGTTGCCACACTTGTAAAAGAAAGGGCCTCACTTTAGGAAGTTCAATGCACTCAGTCAAGTTCACATTCTCAATCAGTCTGGTAGCTGAAGTACTCCTGAAGTACATTTAGCAGTAGTTTTTGTTTGATCTGAGTACAGCACTTTAAAGCTTTATGTTAAGGCTCTTTTTATTTAATAGTATTATACTTGAAATCAATGTATTTGATAGATGGCCAAAGCTTGTCACTTTTGCAGTTTTTAGTTGCAAAAGTTTTTATTGTATCTGAAAACCTAAAAAGTATGTATACAAACTACATTTATTTTTTGTTTATTTTCTTTTAAATTGTATGTCTGTTGCAATCACAGGGGAAAAGTAACTACATTTCCGTAATGTGAATCGTTTTTGGAATCGAGAATTGTTTTTTAATCAAAAATAATACAGAATCAAATCCTGAGCCTAAAAATTGTTCCTGAATCTTACACCCCTAGATTGGAATGTCCAGCTAGTAAACCAATGTCTCGACTAATGATTGTGCTATTTTAACTGACCTCATGCATGCTAGTAGCCATGTAAGTATCACAAAAAGCTATTGACAATGGAACAAAACAATAAAAGCAGCAGTTTTTAGCCTTTTATGGACTGTACTTTTCTTATTCCTCCCATAGACTGTAGTGTATCAGACCAGGATGTGCTACAGCAGTACTTGTGCTCCAGTCAGAAGCGATCTAGGTCAGACCAGCATCCAGACAAGCCAACATTACCCAGTCAACCCCGGCCGCGCAACCGCTTCGCCACGCTGCTGCAGAGGCGGAACCAGGGAGCTGAGGAGGACGGCCAGGCCACATGCAGCAGGTGACATCAACAACCACAACTCACATTATTAACGCCACTAGATTCTAGTGGTCGGGCTCCCGTCAAAGTCAAGCTAATAAATATTAGCTTGACTTTGAAAATATAGCTAAAATTATCAGAAGTAACTGTAACATATTTTTCCCTTATTGAGTACAACCATGTAATGTGCACTGTCTCCAACTTATGAAAGGCCAATAAATTACTTTCAGTCAACACATCCCCTGGCCTCTCAGACCCAGTTAACGTTAACCAAATCAAACTGTTATATGATCAACAATAAACCATTAACTGGTTTTGCAGCCAACATTGGGGGGGATGATGACGCAGTGGCACATGCCTTCGGTGTGGGAGATCAGTGTTCGATTCCCACTGCGATGCATCAACCAATGTGTCCCTGAGCAAGACACTTCAGCGTGTGGCCTCTGAGATAGAGAGAGATATATATATATATATATATATATATAAATATATATATATATATATATATATACACACACACACACACAAAAGCCTCAGTTAAATGGCATTAGTAACATTAATAATTAACGTAATGGCAGTCAGTGGGATGTAATTGATTACGTAAATCTCCCCAATAAAGCTTACTCATCTTTTAACAACATCTTGCGAACGCTAGGCAGAGTTTACCTCTGTAGGTCGTAGCTAAAGCAAGCTAACGTTAGCTGAGCTTAACATGTTTGCTAACCTATCAAGGTGTGTTTTCAGGTGTCAGAATCTTTTTATCTTTGACCACATATTTTGCATCAGCAATTATTTAGTTTGGGCCGTGTTGTCAGAAGTTTTTAAAGCCCAAGCTTCTGATGAAAGAACCGGCAGCTGCTGGTGCGTCAACATGTTTGTTGTCCTCCCTCCTGTGTGGCCACGCGCAGCAGATGCGTTACCATTACATGGTACACAGAGAGGAAAATGAAGATTGTTCACGAGTTCCGCATCTCGAGTCTTTTTAAGGACAAGTCTTAAATCACATCTGAAGTCACTGTGTGTGTGACTCAGTCTTTGACACACAAAGCCAGGCCAAACTACTCCTGCTGGCCTTCATGCTGGCCTTACTGAGTCACAGTAGCCCTCTGACCTAGTTTACAATCTCTTTTGTGTCTATTAAAAAGTGATCTAGGACGTCCTACATCATTTTTAATGGACACTCGGCAGCCAATCAGAATTGAGTATTCACCTTGTCCATGACCATAACCCTGCTCTGCTGTCAAATCCCAGGCTTATTGGACTTGAGGGTGTAAGCATAGAGGGGGTTGCATGCTGTAAATATTGTACCATAGTGGGCAATAAAATTAAAATTGACTTGACATGACTTCTGAAGTCTTATGACAGTGAGGTTGCCAGGTTTGATAGCATCGGCTTGTACAAATAACACACTAGGAGAAGCAGTAGAAAATGTTTAAACCCTGTGATATCCGTCGTCAGTGATGAGGTTAACTTCATGAGGTAAAACAAAAAGTCAAATCAAGGCGATTTAGAAACCACAACAAAAAACACTCAGGAAGTTACACAAGCTACTGCAACAGACTGTCTGCCCTCTTGCATCCCACTGTATAGTCTAGTGAAGGTTGTGTTTATTCTCGCGTAGGTTTTTCAGAAGTTCCAGTCCAGCAGCCAGTCTGAGCACTCAGATGTGTACTCAGGAGGATACCCTTCAGGATGCCAGTCCCAATCAGGACAGTTCTCTCAGCACCCAGACCAATGACAGCGATGGTCCCGAAATTCCATCTGTGGACACCCCCAGCCCGCCTCCATCACCCAGCACCACGTCCCCCAGTGCAGCCAGTCAGGGCCTCAGGCTGTTTAACTGGTCAGACAGCTCCACCGCCACTGAACAATTGAGAATGCCTCAGTCCACTTCAAGCCTTGTTGCCTTGCAGCAGTTTCAGTACAAGAAGGACACAAAGAGCCATAGACCCCCTGGAGACATGTCCACCATATGTCAGACCTCTGCTTGCACTAACCCAGAGGAAAAGGATGACCTTCCAGATTCACCTCCCTCCCAGGACAGCGCCTATTTCTCCCAGTCCCAGCCTTCCTCCCACCAGGAGAGTGCTGCATCGGTAAGGTCATACAAATGCCTACTGTCTTTATTTATGTTTGTACATCCCTTGTGGTTACATCAGCCTTAACACATCATCGTCATCAGGGTTTCATGGCAGGGTGGGTGTGCAGAAAGCTATTTGGGTAGCGTGGCTTTGTCGTCTTACATGTCTTTCATATGCTTCCTCAGGAAATGAATTTAAGCAAAGATTCTGAGCTAGAGCAGAGTCCCACACACTCAACAGAAGCAGACACAAAACCAGGGAGGCTGAGATCAAAGGTGGGTGTGTGCCCCGGTCAAAGTTACTTTATTAGCCCAGAGGGGCAATTTGTTTCAATGCTATGCTTAGTTTTAGTAACATCTTTGATACATTCTGTTTAAAGCACTAAGACTTTTCCTACTGTTAGATGGGGGAGGGATGTGTCAGCCTGCCTTATAGAGCCTCTGATGAGTTTTGTTAACAGGCGTTTGATTTCCCTTAACAGCATGGGATTTGTACTGGTAACAGGGCTTGAAATTAACACCCTACCACCGGCCAAATGCTGGTGAATTTAGCAATTAGCAAGTAACCCTGTCAATCTCCTGCCTCATTGGAAGGTAGCCAATCAGAATTGAGGTATTCATTAGGTTTTTTTGCAACTGTTCTTTTATATTTCAAAGAAGTTTGCCATTTTGTTAGATTTTAGCTAAAAATGTGGCAGCACATTACTGGGATGAAGAGGCTGGCTGAAACAAACAACACACAAAAAGATGAGCCTGAGTCAAAGAAAAGTAAAAGACGTTTTAATACCAAGTGGACAATTGGCGACAACGGCAAGGTTTGTAAGGGGCTGATTTATGACAGCAGTACAGAATAAAAGTGCTGCAGTGATTGTCGTGTGTATGGCTCAGAGAAGCCAAATCCTTTTGTTATTGAGACTAAAAACTTAGAAATTAAAAGCAATTGACGTCACGAGTCATCAGAAAGCCACCTACACGGGACAAGTTGTAAACTATCAAAGACTGCCCTTCCAGAGGAGACCGCTGCAGTCAAGGCACTGACGTCCATGAAAGCAGCGCAGTTGGAGAGGATGCAACTGCTGTTTTGGAACGTTCATGTGATTCCTGTTTATAACCTTTTATGAGGCAAAAAAACCTGGTGGTAAAAACTTACTTTGGTCGTCAAAGTTAACTTCAGGCCCTGGCTGGTAAAGATGTTATTCCACCCTATCAAGCAAATAAACCATAAAATATTACCGTTCAGCTTGTTTTCTTAACCACCAAAGCATGTCATTCATTAAGCTGTAAAAAGAGTGATTGATATTTGTAAGTTCAAGAAGTGTCCACATCTTTAACCCGTATATAACTGAGAAATCATTTAACCATTCAAGGCTCCTCTTACACAGGACAGTACATTCTGGGAGGAGGTTCATTGTAATTTCTCAATAATTACAATTGTAACGCTTTTTTTTTTGGTGTGTGTGTGTGCTTTTCTTTTTGCATCGCTTCTGTATTTGCAGTGCGTTTATGTATTTTGTTGTTGTGTGTGTTTGCAGCGCATTTGCTAAATGCTGCGCATATGTTGTCATATTAGTGAAGTTGTTTTCTTATTTTGCGTGTGTTTTGTCTATTTGTATGTGTTTTCTGAAGTTGCAGGGCATTTGCCCCTGTCGGCCACGTATTAACTTAAGAACTACCTCCTTCTTTAGTCCCCCCCCCTCTAATTACAAGTCAAAAAAACAACAATGCTGAATATGTGGTCAAAGTCAGGCTGCACGTGCACGTTAAACATGAAATGTAAAACGTAGGTATTTCACGCATTGGAACTGTTAGAGCTGTTTTGAGGCAATCCCAGTCTGGTGTTTTTTAATTTTTTTTCTGTGCACGCACAAATGATCATTATTATTACATTTGGGGCGTTTTAGGACTTTATTCCACAGGACAACTGAAGACATGAAGGGGTAGAGGGGGGAGGGGGGGGGTGTGACGTGCAGCAAAGGGCCTTGCTGCCGTTAGGACTGAGCCTTAATCCATGGGTCAACCAGGTGACCTACCCAGGTGCCTCGTGCAGGCTCAACTTTAAAACTGGCAACTTTACCGTGATCATTTCGCAAAACTGAAACAATCTCACACTTGTTGCCAAGCACGTAACAACCACAACGGTCATTGTTACATAAGCACATTACAAGATCTTTATTAATAAGCTGTAGAGGTGTCGGTAGGTGTATTTTCTAACTTTGGACAGAGCCAGGCAAGCTGTTTCCCTGGCTTCCAGTCTTTATGCTAAGCTAGGCTAGCCCCAGCATGCCTCCAGCTCTGTATTTAACACACAGACATGAGACTGGTAGTCATTGTCTCATCTTTCTCTTGAATTTTTTATTAAATTTGCAATTAAATAATAATGAAGTTCAAGACATTTTGCAACAATTGAATAGGGCGTGTACTTTCTTTTCTGTTTTCATTCTTGTCTCTGAAACATGGTCTTTGTCCATCTAGGTTTCAGGTCTGTCGAAGCTGAAGTCCAGCGGCCAGCGCCCAGCAGCACAGGTGCGGACATTGGGCCCAGCCAGGGCCAGTGGACTGAGCAGGAAGTCTGTGGGGCATGCGAGGAAAACCTCTTTGTCCAATAACGAGAACAACCCTGGATCCCAGGCCACTATCAGCAGCCTCTGGAAGAACTTCAGCTTCAAAAAGTAAAAGACAAATACTCAGGGTACTTTGTAAATTAATAGAATATTTGAACATTATATTATATATATTTCTTTATATAATTCTAAAAAAATAATTAGTGTGTATATAACACTGGCATAACATGTCATGAACATGGAGGCGTCTTATGTGTTGTGTGTGAATGTTTGACTTTCATTTGGTGAATAATGACGAGGTGGGCATTGTTTGAGATGTTTGTAAGTTAATACATTTTGACCTCCGGCCTGAATTCATATTTGTGTGTGATAGCCAGATGTTGCAGCTTGTTTATAACAGTAGAAGATTTTTGAGTGCAAGCGAAGCAGAAACCAGATTGTCCACATAGTTTTGTGGTAGGAAAGAGGAACAGTTTCAGGCCTTAGACATGTAAACAACGCGGCATTGTTGCATCGGGCCTCTGCTGTCAGTACCTTTTAATCAGTGATCCATCCGTTTCTAATGGAGCAGCTCTCTTGTGTGTTTCAGAGATCCCCAGAAGATGGCTGCCTGTCAGAAAGGTGAGCCCATGTCTCCCGTCAAAGACAACGTGCCGGCCAGCTCAGCTGAGATGGACATGAATTTAATCAGCAGCTTCTGATTGGCTGTGAATGTTCCACACAGCGCTGAGCGCTCGGTGTGGGAGCCAAGCTTTTAAACATACCGTGTATGTTAATGATTTCTTAATGTATAGTTTTAAATAAAGCAACTGTCTTGGGATGCACATTGACCTCGTTGAGTTTACTTAAACGGGTTGTATCACACCTTGCTGTTGCTTTAATAAAGCAGTCAAAGAATGTGTCACCTAGTAAAAATGCACAGTGCATACTTGAGTGTTTACTGAAAATGCCCAACCCACATGCAAGCTGGGGAATGTGGGGAAGAGCCGGCTGGCGTCCTGTCTACAGTGTAGCGTTAGTGTCTGAACACAATCAGTCAGATTGAGTGTGTGTGCTTTACGTGCTATTGTAGCAGTCTGTTTGTGTAATCCTGCTTGTACTTTGTCTTTATGTGGACCCCCACTTACCTCTGAGTGGACTGATCCGTTTACTAATGGTAGGCTGACATAAGGCAGTGGATATTTTCTTTTTTACCATGTGATCCTTTAAAGCGTATTTGTGACACATTCCAAACGTCAGTGAGTTGGGAGTCACTTTCCCTGTTTCATTTGAATCATTTTTAAAGTCCTCAAGAGTTAAAACTGTATAGACTACATACAAATCCAAACAAAATAAATCCTTTTATGTAACTTTCTTTCTTTCTAATCATCTCCCTACCAATGTAGGTATATCTGCTCAGCCCCTTGCAGGCCCGTAGCTAGTATTTTGGAAATTGGAAAATGACTTATATTGTTCATGTTTTATTTATCCAGTTAATGGTTTAAATCCCTTTTTTCTCTAAAGTAGATTTTCTAATGAATGAAGGTCTGAATGCAGCCAGCAGTAACCAAATGTACACCAAACAACAAAAAATAATCATAAACACAACCACAATAGGACTACACATGGATTCCATTAGAATTTACAGGAAATTCTTAACAAGTGGGATAACAGCTGGGATGAATGACCTTTTGAATGTATTGGTTCTGCATGGCGGCAGACTATACGTAGACCCGGAGGGCCCTGCCCATCTCACAAGCCCATTCCTGGATGGACGGCACCCCTTCATTCCCTCATCCTCTTGAAACAGTCTGTACCCAGCTTCTTATGTGTCTGTCCATCCCATTTAGGACTGACCCACCTCCCAGAACAAATCCTCTTGGGCTGAATGGAACCTGGGGCCCTGCAGTCCGACATAGGTCATCATGTATCCTGGACCTTATCACAGGACCATAGGACATGACGTACTTGAGGGCCCTCTTCTGTCTTACATTTCCAACAATTTGGTGTGTTTTCAGACCAATTCTAAACAATCTGGGGGGAGTCCAATAGACACAATGCATAATATTGAACTGAATGAAGCACACCCTCACATTGCATGTCATAGTTTTAATATGTCTACAGATTCTGTCCCACTGCTCATCATCCAGTGTAATACTCAGATCCCTTTCCCATGTCTTTTGAGGGCTGTCCAGGCTCCATCCCATCTAAACTAGAACCACTTCCTATGTTCCACGAGTGAAGGTATTGGATTCAGCAGGCTGAGCTTTGTGTGTGTGTGTGTTGTCTTTACTGTCGTAATGACAGCAGAAGTGTTGAAGAGGAAAGGAGGGACTTTCATTCCATTAGTTAGTCCACAGTGTTGCTGGGGGCAGAATACCTGAGCTAACCCAGATACCAGGCATTCTTCACTCGCCTCCCAACCAGCTTTACTTCTTGCATAAGGGCCATGGTGTCTCTCCTGATGACAATCTGCAGCGCCGTGCTTCCTGAGGACAGGTGAAGAGACAATGGCAGCATATTTTAGCTGTGTTTAAAAAAAAATAAAATAAGTGTGCTCTACTCCCCAATGTGGAAATTACAATTTACACTATGTTGTTATTACACACAGGCCTGAAATACACACCCATGCTATATGTTTTCACAAGGAATCCAAAATACAATTTCAGTGACATGCTGCATGAACACATGGTTTATGGGGGTTTAATTGAGACACCAATGAAGGGTGGTAATCATGAGGACATGATACATCATTTTAGTCAAGACTGAGTTAAAAAAATCATGGATTAGTTGAAAAAACATAACAATACAACTGTGACATTATTTTGGCCACATGCTACTTGCTATGCTCCACCTAGAAACGGAGACATTTAAAAGAGGTGTGAATAGTTGCTCATTATGAGAATGAAAAGTGATTATGTCACAAGTGGACTGCAGGTGTGACATTCAAATGGGAACATGCAGAATGTGCGTCATATGTATTTCAAACACAAATCCATAACTAGGCTACGAGCATGTTGCTACAAAACATAGAAAGAAAGAGATTGATTGGTAGATTGATTACTAGCAATCATAAAGTCATATAGTAATACATTTCATGTATTCCAGTGATAGTTTACCTAACATTTTCTATGTTTTTTGTGTAGATGTGATGAAAATGGATTATCCGGTTTGTTGTGGAAACTTTATGAAATGAAAGCTTGTGCTGTGTAATAGAATGTTTGGAAGGGAACTCCATTGAGTGGATGTAATTTGTTACTGTGGTAGTGGTGATGTGTTCAGAAGGCTGTGCCTAATGTGTCTACTCTGCACAACAGTGAGGTGTTAATGCTTCCTTTTGAACACATGACGAGCAGGGAATGTATCCAGACGTGCATCTCTGACTAACGCCTTAGTCACAACAATATCAAGTTAAACAATCCTAAAAATCCATTACCAATAGATGTTTCAGTAACTGGCTAAACAGGCTGTACATGTGTACAGAGGTAAAATACTGAATTTAAGAATCAGTGTGAATCTGAGCCGTGTATTTACACCCTGCCTGCAAACAAACTGCTTCTCTGAAGGGCTTCAACTCAAACATGCAACATCTCTTCTGAGATGTTCTACAACACATCTACAATGAATTCATAAAAACTCTCACTTTTAGCCAACGTTCAGGTAATACAAGAGCATCTTCAGAGGTTTTACTAATCCTGATACTGTGTGTGTGTGTGTGTGTGTGTGTGTGTGAGTGAGTGTGAGAGTGAGAGATGACAAAGTTTGATCTGATCTTATCTTATTTTTCTAGCCCTTGAGGTTGATGGAACCTTTCCGCCTGCACACCCACAGTTTGATCGCTGTCATGTACATGTGGCAGACCCACAGGTTGGTAACGGCTGCTCCAGGAACAACTCAGCCTACTTTAATGCTCCTTTTTGTTATATAAAACAAACTCTTCTTTTCACATGTCACCATATCACAGTATGCAACATCTATACCCTTAAGGTGTTGAAATATTCATCTTTATTGGCGCTACTCCCACAAACAGCTGTACCCAATATTCAAATGCACCCAGCTAGGGCTGTATGGGTCTCTGTTTGTGTTGAGTTTCGTATCAGTCTGTCTTAGTCTGGTTCCTAAAACTAACTAGGAATTTATCTATGTCATTTTGAGGCTCACAGGTAGAGCTAGTTGTATGTTACAACTGGCCCTTTTTCTAAATTTGGAAATAAATTGCATGGGTTTACCACCAGTGTGAAAAGATGTAATATTCTTTTCCATCTTCTAATGACGCTCTCTTTGGAAGGAACTTGTCTTTACACCTATTTACCACATCCTCGGTAGTCGGAAGGGGAGGGGAGTTTACTATAGTGGTATATTTTTGGTGCGGTGTAAGCACTGGCTCTACTACTATAGCCTGTACTACATGTGAGAAGTAAAAGGGCGGCCACTGCCCCCGTAATATAAAGCGTCAACCCCCTTCTGGCCCCCGGAACTGTGGCAAATATTTTCCCTTTTAACCCTAGCTTCATCACAACATTTTCTATGGTGTTTATCAATGTCTCCATGTCTTAATGTGGAATTGCGGAGGGATTTTTGGCGTTAAAAAAAAAAATCTATTATATTATGAGACATAAGTACCCATGGCAATTACCGTAATACTTTTGAAACAGCCTCAGCAAAACACAATGCTTATAACAGATTCAGGACTGAACCTTGAAAACCTGCAGATTCCTCTTCAGGATGTGCAGTGTGGCAGCTACTGGTCACCTGCTGTCTGCTCCTTCTAAAGAAGACAAAAGTGGTTCTATGGCAGAGTGTTATTTGGATTTTTAAATCACTTTATTAGGTGAAGGAAAGATGATTTCCTTGACATAGAGACAGTCACCAGTCCCAGTTCAGGCCCTGAGGGCCTTAGAGCGATCCAGCAGTGAGGCGGTATGCTGCATTATGACCTGTGTACGCACTGAACACTTCAGGAACTTGTTCCACCAACCAGTCACTTCTCCGCCTCAGACTGCTCTGTTTGAATCGGGACCTGAAGAGGTAAAACGGTTTTGGCACATGAATAAACTTTAGATAGGAAGAGAGTCAGAATAACACCCCCTCCACTCTCAGAAAAAAGAGTTTTTTTTATTGCTAAACGACACTGGTCATGCCATGCCCGTAGATCAGGACTGATAAATTAAGAATTTGGCTTTGAAGTGAGGAGCAGGCCAGCTATGAGGAGAATGTGTGTGTGTGTCTGTGTGTTTGTGTTTGTGTGTGTGTGTGTGTGTGTGTGTGTGTGTGTGTGTGTGTGTGTGTGGAGGTATCTGTGTGTGTCTGTGTGTCTGTGTGTGTGTCTGTGTGTATGCATCTGTGTGTGTGTGTGTGTGTTTTCTATTCCACAAGTATTCATTAAGAGGTACAAGTCTGAACCTGAAGAGAAGCAGTGACTGAAACATGAATCGAGGAGTTGTGTTTTTTCTTCCTTGTCTGTGACTTCAGAAAGCCGCCGTGGGCTAACAGACGTATGCAAACAACATCCCATCAACCTTTAACAGGAAATCTAATTATGCATTTTATTAAATCCAAGATTGTCTCCAATGTGAATGGAAGGAACGTGCTTCCAGTGTGTTGCTTTAGAAACCTCGTGTTTTATTTGACGCTTTGAAAAGATTTCCTAGCAGACTGCATGTTTCAGTAGTGAACCCTCCCCGTCTTCTCGCTGTGAAACACTTGGGACTCTTTGATCTTGATCTTTGTGATGAACGGTTCAGGAACCCTTTTCTCAGCAGAGAAGGGGACTTATAGTTAGAACTAAATTGTAAACTGCAGAGCTGTGTCTCTTCCTCACCGGTCTGCACATCCACCGGACCTACAGGCTCTGTCAGCATCAGTCCACTGAGACGGCCCCACTGCCAAAAACTCAGGACCAGGTAACCAGACTCCTCAGAAATCCACCGGAGTTTAGAACGCCAACACTGAGACAAAGGAAGGGGACGGACATGGGGCCAAAAAGAAGAACATCTGGAGGCAACGGAGCAACCCTGCAAATGAAAGGTTGTTGATGTAGACTGCCGTCCCAGCTCTCTGAAGTTCCTGTGTTCCTAAAGGAGTATTCAACTCATGCTGGAGGTGTTAAGCTGAACCTTTAAGGTGTGTTGTGTGTGTGGGGTCCTCTATGGCCTCGGCAGGGTGAGCAGCACTTCATACAGCTGCTACATCTCCGTCATCTATGGAAGGACTCGTCTGCCTGGAAAGGTTACGATAAGATCTGGATCAGAAGACATCACGTAACATGGCTGTTGACATGTCGTCATCTTTGTACTACATGTGTACTTGTTGTCTAGCTCTGTGTGGATTTTTGATTTTCTTCCTTCTTTTGAGCGGAGCTGCTCGGGAACACAAAATGAATTTTGGTGTGACGTGACAGTGAAGTTGTATCGTGTTGTATGAGGTTGCGTTGGACACTGACTTCCGGGGGCCATGTCTCAGCACACGTAGTGAGTTCACGAGCTGGAAATGCCGTCATACCGCAGGAGCGGCGGCCTGCTACCTGCCCGGCACGGCAACAGGTAGTCACACTGCTGGAGCGGGGCAACAGGGACAGGACCCGGGTCAAGGATTGCAAGGGACATAATGTATGCTCACAGAATCATAAGTCACACGCCAGTGCCTTGCAACTGTTTTGTACACGACATTGATACACCTTTTATGTCATATTTAACATTGCCAGATCCATGCTGTGTGGAATCTTGTCGTTTAGAAGGAGAGAGTTTCAACAAGTGTTTCAACAGAAGCTTTGTAATCTAGCCTGGAACTGCAGTGTCTTTGAGGAATATATCCCTAAAGATGAATCTATAAATCACGTTAAGTACCGTTCCATAATTCTGCATCGTCTCAAGCTAGCGTCCTTCTGATTATTTGGAATGAAAGCTGACACCTGGGCCTTTCCAGAGAGGGCTTTGCACATTAATCCAGATCTGAATGATCATCAGTGTTCTAGGACTCCTGTGTGGAAGATGGCTTTTCATCTTTGGTTTAGGAAGTCATTTTGCTAGAAAAGGCTAACATCGAGCAGGACGCTGACATGCTAACTCATTCCTCTGGAGTTTCTATTGCTCATTGTTCAGCTATTGTCTTCCACTGACAACTCCCCTTCTAAATCTCTGCTCTAAAAGTCATCACGTTAATTGGGTTGGGTAGTGACTCATGCTGCATGGCTTGGCAGGCATCTCTGTAACTCACCTTACAAAGAGACATTGGAGCAACACTTTCTTCAGAATAACTGAAGTGCTTTCCGTGTGATGGCTGGATCTCTGTTAAAACAATATGTCATGTCTCGTATCAGGGCTTCTCTAACATATCACGCATCTGGCCTTTTTAAGGTTAGGGGTCCGGGGCGTGGGCCATGGGTGAGAACCAAAACACTTAATAACTTACTAGTAACTTTGAAACAACGTGCCACACTCTTGCATTCAGAAAAGTACTCCAGTATAAGTATAGAAGTATTGGAAACAGTTATCATGCAGAATGCCCTGTCGGGGTTGTAGTTTTCCTGTTTTCTTGGGTTCATTTTCTCCCTGTTTCCTTGATGTTTACTGTCTGTTGTGGTCTCTTTTTTGATCCATGTTCGTGTTTATGCTTCAGTTTCCTGTTTTATTTTGTAGTCTGAGTATCCCATGTCATGTCTTGTTTTACTTCCTGCCTTCATGACTGTCTGCCCCGCCCGGATGTGTTTCACCTGTTCCTGAGCCCCTGTGTCACCTGTCCCTTGTCTCACCCTTGTTACCTGGTGTATTTTGAGAGAGGTGAAACTTGGTACTCTTGGTACTTGGTCTTTATCTTAGCCTGGTGGTTTTAGATTCCTCTGGACTTTTTGCTTACCTATGAGCCAAGCCCAGCTCGTCAGCGAAGAAGAAACTTGACTTTGACGTTTCCTGTTTTTGAGTCTTGTCTTTGGGTCCTCTGTCCATTGCACCAGTGACATTAAAATATGATTATCATGCTGATTTATTGTTGCTAAATGCTAGTGTAGTAATGAGTTAAAATCTCTAAACAAAGCTTTGAATAAAATAGAAAAAATAGTGTTCATCTTTTCAAAAACAATTAAGAATGTAAATGCAAAAACTGTGCAACGATCCTTTAAGCCAGGGATCTTCAACAGGGGGTCCGGGAACCACAAGGGAGTCCTCAGGGCTCCAAATAATTGATATGTTTTTTAAGTCTTCTCAAAAAGGAAAAAGTCTTGACATGAATCCAACATGTTATAAGCAAATCCAAATCCCCACTTCTTCCTGGCCTATAGGTCTGAGGTCTATAGGCCATGGGTAGTCACTAAGGCCATCCAGTTCCAGGTCCTCCTGAGGATTCTCTGGGACATGAGTATGTTTACCATCAACAATTCATGAAATCATGCCAACAATGATCATTTTAATAGCTTAGTACAGCTTCAGGCTGTCCTACAATTTGTTGTAGGCCCAGTTTATTATGCAACTTCATATTATAAAATATACAGTTGTGTAGTGGGGGGGGTCACTGCTGCGTCTCTCTCTCAGTTAAAGGGGCCTTGGCTTAAAATATTTTGAAGACCCCTGCTCTAACTCAACAGAAATTTCAAAATAACGTCAAACTCCAGTGCATGGCCTGCTGTATCAAAGCAAAAGAGCCCAAAAGTGATTTAAAAAAAAGTGTTGGCTTCAGAATGTAAGATGAGAAAATGGAAGCAAAATGAAGTGTGAGAGTGAAGTGTTTGTGTGTGAGACAGGGTTGCTACGTGTCTTTTCTTCGTAAACCTGGTTAGTCCTGTTAGGAAGGAGTGGTATGCTCCTCATCAGGTTTCGGCTGCCACCATGCCTGTGAGACTGTCTCTGTAACATTTTTAAAGGCGAGGCGTGCGTGTGCGTGTACGTGTGTGTATGTGGGAGTGTGTGTGTGTTGCAAGGGGCAAATGGTACTAGGCAGGAGGAGAGTTGGCTCTGATGCGGCCCAACCTGTTCTCCTGGCTTGCTTTCAGGCATTTAACTGCAGCTCCATCCCATCGGGCTGGCAGAGCAGCAGTGATACGCTGAGGAGGAGACATCTGTCCCGGGGCTTACCTGCCAGCAGCACACGGTGAGTCCATGCGGTGTTGTCTCAGCCTCTTCTTGTTTTTGGATGTTTATAATATGTTGTATCTTCTTGTATCTAAGAAGTAAATGTATGAGTCTAGTTGAAAATAAGTACGGTTTGGTGCATGATACACACTGGGTTTTTATGAAGTTAGAGGTCCAGATTTTTGACATACAGTGCATTGGAATTATTGTACTATTTTCCATAAAAGTGTCTTTTTAAAAACCCAAAGTTGGGGATTTTTTAAATTTGACCCAACATGACCCAGTTGCAAAGACCCAAGACTCTTTGGAACGGTGTTAACAACAGGTTCCATATTGTAATCCGTACTGCTGTCAGTGGACATACCAAACGCGGCTGTCCCTGCCTCCCACCCTGCTGGGACACCGTGTGGTTGGTATCAATCCTGTTTCAGAGGATACCCCTATTAGCCACACTGCTCTAATTATGTTTTTAAATACCTCGGGACTGTACTGATGTTCATATTTCCATTTCTGGTTTGGGGAAGTACAGCCTGAAGCCGCTGTGCAGTTAAGTCGTTATGCCAATACTAGAATATAATATTTCCTATTTCTTTGGAAATGAAGGACGTCTGTGCAGAAGAATCAGCAATTCTAGAAAGGGGTGATATGATAACCATTGTCCACGGATTTATATTTGGAGATCTCATTCTATATGTCCTCAGAAAACAATGCATTAAGTACATCAGTCCACAGGTTATTATTAATGTGGCCTGTCATCGCACACAGCAAGGATTTAGTGTTTTTAGTCAGAACTATTTGAGCAGTTGTGACTGCTGAGTTGTTTTCTTACAGGACCTAATCAACTTTTATACAAGCGTCTGTTCATGTCTGTTGCATTAACACTGATAGGTGCTGACCAATTAATACCAAGGTTTTTCTTTAGCAGTATTGCACAGTTTGGATCTTTGTGGAAGAAAAAGTCTTTTATTCCCTTTTTGTGAGGACTTGTTTCACCCTCCAGTATTACTAAATGTAAAGCCGGATCTGTCCTTTATCATGCAACCGTGCTGCTGGTGAGTTGCATTAGCATTTCCATGAGATGTTGGGGTGTGGTTTAGGGGAGGGCTGTGTATGTGTGTGTGTGTGTGCGTGTGTGTGTGTGTGTGTGTGTGTGTGTGTGTGTGTGCTGAGCTGATTGGTGTGTCAGTCAGAATGCATCCAAACCAACTAGTTTAGATGCATTCATTCCCCTGAACTAACATGGCAGAGGATTTGGATTCCTGAAGTATGAGGTGATACGGTGTGTGGGCGTCGTGGTTTCTCTGTCAGTCAGGGTCCAAAAATGAGACAGGTGAAGAACTCCAAGAACAGGCAGGGTGTGTGGGGGTTGAACTGACCCCCAGTTAGATCTACAGACAGCTGGTGGAAAAAAGCTTTAATGAAGATCTTCAACCAGTGCTTTACTCATACTATGACTTGTGAATATGGTTCACAAGTCATGGTTCTCTTTGTACTATAGTCATCTTATCTTCTTTTATGTTTCAATGTCAACTTCAATGTTCTAATGTGTGTGCTCATTGGGGGTAAAACATCAGCAACTTCTAAAATGTTAGGTAGCTGTACAGGCACGCTGTAGGTTACACCATGGAAACCAGCCATGAATAAATCAAACAGTAGTAGGTGAATTGGTTAAAAGGTCAAAATGTTTGCGAGTCTGTTTGAGATAAAACCTGACATGCATAGCAACAAAGAAGTACCTGCTTCTTTGCTAGTACTACTTCTTTCTACACACCCGTACAGCACCCCATGCCGGCTGCATTGGGACTGAGTACTTCTCTGAGTATTACTTCTTACATCAGTTTAAACCACATCAAACCAAGACCATCACTTGTCCACATTCGCTTCAATCACATCACTTGTGGACATTCTTTTAACTGATTGCACACCGGAAACCTGACCTGATACTTTATTGTTATTTTTAGTGATGTGAAAACCATGTTGCAGGCATGTTTTCTTGTTGAGGACTCTAAATTAAAAAAGGAAGGGTTTTTGTGGTTAAGGATAATGACTTACAATAATTTCAGTCAGTAGAGATTTCACTTTTGTTTTCAAATATTCTTAAAAGACTGAAACAATAATCATTTGTTAAAAATTCTGCATTTCTTCTCTTCATCTTGATCTTTCATAATGTACACAGTATAATTATGTCACTGATTTATAAATTCATAACTAATGTTGCTTTTCTCTGATGTCTCCCAGATAACTCTGCTCTGGTTTGGAGTTTCTATGGTTTCTTGTGTAAAGTCCAGGATATGTGGATGTAACTACATCTAAGACATCATGGTAAGTGTGAAAAGCCAACATAAAAAATGGCTAAATATCATCTGCAATAGCAATTGTCACTATAGCAGAACACATGGTGCAAACGTGTGACAATGGTCCAAAGTGTCTTAACATATGTCCTTTAATCTACTTTTAAACATAGAGCGGGGACAAGAAGAGTAGAGGTTTCTCAGAAAGCCTGTACCTAGACGACTCTGAGAAAGGAGTCTTCAGTAAAGGAATGACCGATGACACAAATGCTGCGATGAGTGGCCTCCACGTAGGTAAGAGAAAAGGAAGTTAACGTTGTAACTCATAAATTATTTTTGCTGCAGGTTTGGAATGCTCAAGCAGTAACTGCAGACCCGGGACTGAAGGAGAACATAGAAACATGCTGGTTTTGAGGAGTTGTTTCTACTTGTTTCAGGGGATGAGATTGTTGCAGCCACCATACACCTAGACCACCTCAACAAAAATGAAGTGCTGAATATCCTGAGGGTCCTGGAGCCGTATGATCACAACATGAAGTTTCTGACAAAGAAGCAGCTAAACGCCAGCGCTGGCCTTGGCTCCCTGGGATTAGACCTCACAGACTCTACAAAGGTAAATGCCAAAAGGGTGGAAATGAAACACTTAGCTCTAATCCTGGGATTGTGTTTCAAAAGTAGTTTCTAGGAAACTTGTTTCCTTAATTAATTTATTTCATTAATCCAGGAAACTCATCATCCACTGATAAAGTGTTATTTTCTCCCAGGGCACTTCAAAAATCACTAAAGCCCACAAAAAGTGCTTCATTTGCACATTTTATTAAAGGTCCCGTGACATGGTGCTCTTTTGATGCTTTTATATAGACCTTAGTGGTCCCTAATACTATATCTGAAGTCTCTTTTATATAGACCTTAGTGGTCCCTAATACTGTATCTGAAGTCTCTTTTATATAGACCTTAGTGGTCCCCTAATACTGTATCTGAAGTCTCTTTTATTTAGACCTTAGTGGTCCCTAATACTGTATCTGAAGTCTCTTTTATATAGACCTTAGTGGTCCCTAATACTGTATCTGAAGTCTCTTTTATATAGACCTTAGTGGTCCCCTAATACTGTATCTGAAGTCTCTTTTATATAGACCTTAGTGGTCTATATAAGAAAGAAAGAAGCCCAAACTTCAAGGCCCAAAAGAAGACTTGGGCATAGATGCAGACCTAAACACAGCAGATTTGAATGTCTCAGTGCCAAAGATTAATGTACCAAAAGCTGAGCTGAATCTCAAAAATCCCCAAATCTGTATTTAATGGCCCCAAGGTAGATTATGAGGCCCCAGACCTTTCTCCTTACGACCTCATAAGGGGAAGATTTCAGATTGGACCATCTGAGCTTTCATTTACTCAATGGCAGAGCAGGATACCCAGGGCTCGGTTTACACCTATCCCCGTTTCTAGCCACTGGGGGACCATAGGCAGGCTGGGGGAACTCATAGTGATGTTAAAAAAACTCATAAAGTAAAAACTTCATGCCATTTAATGAATTAAATGCACATTTTTTGAACGGTTAGAGCAGCTGTCTGACACAGTGTAACTGAACGGAAGCTGATAACTGCTTTAATCAATGTTAACTTACTTTGTTTATCACTCCATTACCAACAGATGCTCAACCTCAAGAAGGATCTGTCACTGGATGCATCAGCTGAGGCACCAGTTATTTCCCTTAATGGCCTGAGTGGAAAGCTAAATGCTGAAAAGGGGTCGGGGGGTGAAATAGGTGGTCCCACTCTCAATGGAGACCTTCCCAGTCTCAGTCTAAATAAGCACTCAGCTGAGGCTGGTGCCAAGTTCAAAATGCCCTCCCTAGGACTGAGTGGACCAGATGTAAAAGGAGATCTAGATGGCAGACTCAAAGCCCCTGATGTCAGGGTCTCAACTCCCAAACTCAACACCCCCATTTCCTCACTCGAGAACCCTGATATCAAGACAGGCAACATGGAATACAATGCCCCGAAATTCTCGATGCCACACTTCAATCTGCCTCAACTCAAAACACCAAAAGCAAAAATGGATGTTTCTGGTGATCTCCCATCTGTCAGTGGAAATGTAAAGACCCCAGACCTCAATCTGGCGGCCCCAGAATTAGATCTTAAGAGTCCAGATTTAAACCTAAATGGGCCAAAGGTGGATCTGAATGGTCCTAATGTAAATTTAGGAACCCCAAATGCTGACATTGAGGCACCCTCAGGCAAAGTCAAGTGGCCCCATTTAAAATGGAAAGGTCCCAAAGTTAAAGGACCGGATGCCAACTTAAATTCTGACCTATCTGCACCTGATTTAAGCCTCACCAAACCAAAGATCGATGGGGATCTTAGTGAACAAGATGTTGACATTAACTGTCCCAAAACTGACATCAAAAGCCTTGATCTAGATCTTCAAAACCCAAATCTTGACATTGATGCTCCATCTGGTAAAATCAATTGGCCTCATTTGAAATGGAAGAAACCCGGACTTAATGGCTTAAAAGCTGATTTGGCTTCAGATGCAAACCTAAACACACCTTCTCTTCCCAAAGTGGAAGGTGGAATAAATTCCCCCAATTTTGACATTAATTTGCCAAAGGCAGACCTTAAAGGCCCTGATCTAGACATGCAAACCCCAAATATTGATGTAGATGCTCCATCTGGTCAAATAAACTGGCCTCACCTCAAATGGAAGAAGCCCAAACTTCAAGGCCCAAAAGCAGACTTGGGCATAGATGCAGACCTAAACACACCAAATGTAAATGTCTCAGCGCCAAAGATAAATGCACCAAATGCTGAGCTGAATCTCCCAAAATCTGAACTTAATGGCCCCAAGGTAGATTTTGATGCCCCAGATCTTGGGATTGATGCTCCATCAGGGAAAATTAACTGGCCTCATCAGAAGTGGAAGAAACCCAAACTTAATGCCCCTAACGCTGATATGGACCTGAATGCAGATCTGAGCACACCTGATGTTGATCTCTCTGTTCCAGATGTTGATCTGAATTCACTCAAAGCTAATGTAGATCTTAAAGCACCAAATGCTGACATTGATGCTCCTTCAGGCAAAATCAAGTTCCCAACACTCAAAAAGCCCAAGATCCATCTTTCTGGGGCAAAGGTGAAAGGCCCAGATGTTGACCTTGATGCAGATGTTAAAGCACCTGATCTCAGTCTCTCTGCTCCATCACTTAATGGACCTGATGTTGATCTGAATTTACCCAAAGCTAATGTAGATGTTAAAGCACCAAATGCGGACATTGAGGCTCCTTCTGGCAAAATCAAGTTCCCAACACTCAGAAAGCCCAAGTTCCAGTTTCCTGGGGCAAAGGTGAAAGGCCCAGATGTTGACCTTGATGCAGATGTTAAAGCACCTGATCTCAGTCTCTCTGCTCCATCACTTAATGGACCTGATGTGGATCTGAATTTGCCCAAAGCTAATGTAGATCTTAAAACACCAAATGCTGACATTGAGGCTCCTTCTGGCAAAATCAAGTTCCCAACACTCAGAAAGCCCAAGTTCCAGTTTCCTGGGGCAAAGGTGAAAGGCCCAGATGTTGACCTTGATGCTAGTTTAAAAACACCTGATCTCAGTCTCTTTAGTCCATCACTCGAGGGACCTGATGTTGATCTGAATTTACCCAAAGCTAATGTAGATCTTAACGCACCAAATGCTGACATTAAGGCTCCATCTGGGAAGTTTAAACTTCCAACTTTTAAAAAGCCAAAGTGGTCAGTCTCAGGTCCTAATGTTAATAGTCCAGATGCAAATCTAAATGCTGATGTTTCAGCCCCTGACTTGAGTCTCAGAGCTCCAAAGTTTGATGGTGAGATAAACGCACCAGATGTAAATCTAAACTTACCCAAAGCTGACCTGGAAAGCCCTAAGTTAGACATTAATGTTCCAGATGTTGAAGGTCCTTCTGGAAAATTAAAATGGTTCAACTTCAATAAACCCAAACTTGGCTCACTGAAGGGTCCAAAGGGTGGCATTGATGCTGATGTGAAGGTACCTGACATGGACCTCAGGGCACTTGATGCGAATTTGAGTGCACCGAATTTTTCAGCTCCAAACATTGAGGGTGGGATTAAGGCTCCAGACCTCAGCATCGGCATTCCAAATGCTAAAGTGGAAGGTCCAGATGTAGATCTTAGTGGTCCAAATATTAACCCAGATATTAACATGCCCGATGGTAAGATGAAGTTCCCTAAACTTAAATTCCCCAAATTCAGTGGGCCAAAAGCCAAGGCTCCTGAATTGGATGCTAATTTAAAAGCACCAGACATTGATGCCAGTCTTGTCTTACCTAAAGGTGATGTGGATGCACCTAATGTAGACCTAAAAGCATCAGGTCTCTTCTCTGCACCAAAAGTTGGTCTTGATGCACCGGATCTCGATATCAATTTACCAAAAGCTGATCTAAAAGGTCCCAATGTAGACCTTCAAGGTCCAGAAGTTGACTCCCTAGCTGGAAAAATCAAGATACCCAAAATAAATATACCAAGATTTAAAAAGGACCTAAAAGGACCTAGTATTGATGTTGATGCTGACAATGTCTCTTTTCCTGATGTAAACCTTAAATTGCCAACAGCTGATGCCAAAGCACCTAACTTGAATCTTTCTGCCCACACTATTAAAGGTGAACTCAGTACTCCAGATCTGGATGCTGATCTTAAGACAGATATTAACCTTTCAGCCCCAAAAACAAACATCAGTGGGCCAGACTTCAATCTTTCTACACCAAAGATTAAGGCTCCACACATGAACCTTAATCTGCCCACAGCTGATGTAAAGGGATCCAGTCTGGATCTACCAAAAGCAGACTTGCAGGTACCTGATCTCAACTTGAATGCACCAGCTCTCAGCCTGTCTTCACCAAAAATTGATGGAAACCTCTCAGCACCAAACATAGACACCAAGTTGCCAAAAACTAAACTGGAAGCACCAAATGTGGATATCAACCTGCCCAAAACAGACCTCAATGGACCTGATGCACAGTTAAAGACACCAGGTCTAGATTTTGATTCCCATCTGGGGGAATTTACTATGCCTCATTTTAAGGTTCCAAAACTGGGACTTTCAAGTCCTGAAGTAGAAGTTCCGAGTGTTCATCCTTCAGTGGAGGCTGGAATCAAGGCACCAAAGGTCAACATAGGCACTACTATGGAAAACATCAAAGGACCCGAAGATCCAAATGTAGATGCCAATCTTGAAAATTCTAAATTGTATCCTGTATTTAAAGTCCACAGACTACCCAGGAACAGCCTTGATGACATTGCAGGAAGTAGTGATACCTTAGGCTTGTTAAAACTTAACACAGAGGCAAAGGATTATATCGTCAGCAAAGGGATACGCTTGCCAGTGGTAAATGCTACATCAAAAGCAGGAGGAAAGATTGACCTCATGGAGAGATTGAAAATGTCAAAGAACAAAGCAACCTCAGTTACCCTCCCACCATCTGATGTCGATCTCAAGCTCTCCGCCCCAAGTCTTGATGTCAGTGCCTTGACAAAAGAAGGAGATTCGGCTTTGGTGAGAGGAGGTACTTTCAAAGTAGAGAAGCCAGAGTCTGCGCTGGGCTTGGTAGCCCCTGAGATTTCAGCATTAGGTGCAAATGACAAATTGTCATTGAGCCTCTCCAACATGCTCGGCCTTGATATCAAAGATTCCGATGCTGACTGATTCCTTCTAGGCTAACGTGATGGGTAAAGCTTCAGTCCAGAAACATTGTAAATACATCTAACTTTACAAGTTTTCTTCCCTAAGTTTGGGACCCTAAACTCAGATGTTGACATAATGATATAAGGTTTATCTATGCTTGCTACAGTTTTCTGCAGATAATGCAGCTACTGTACCCTCCTAGTGTAATAACTTTAAGTAGCCAAATGAAAAAGATTGTTTTTATAAACCATGTGTATTTTCCTGTTATTTATATAAGCTGTTTTTCTAAACATTGTTGATTTGGAAGTATGTTAACTATTACATAACTGCCTCAGTATTGCATGTGATCACAATGAGCTGTTTAAGTTTCTGAGAAATGCATTACTTTACCTTTAAATGTTCACATAAGAGAATTGCGTGAATTAATATATTTGTTTATTTTTTCTTCAATAAATAACTACACATTTAATATACTTGTGATTCTTTAATAAAAAAAGAGATAATACTACTAAACTAAGGATTTATTGGTTTGCATCCAAAGTAAATGATTGTCTAGACCACACTCCATAATTTACAAAAACCCAACAATTCCCCCGAAGGTGTGACAGTGGCGAGGAGAACTTCCTGTTTACAGGTAGAACAGAACCTGGCTGTTGGTGGGAGGGAGGGAGGGAGGGAGAGAGAGAGAGAGAGAGAAAAATACAGAAATATGACTTAACATATTTATAGCAGTGGGCATAATGATGAATAGTAATTAAGTAATTAAAGTAGAGAAATGATAATAAAACTATTAATAGTGTAACTAGTAATGTCAGGGGTCACATATCAGAAGTAAACCCGGAAGCTTAGACTTGGTGAGATGGAGCAACTCTCATAGGGGCTCCGCCATTACCGCTGCATCCAGGTCTTAAAAGACATCCTGCATCCAGGTCTTGTAAGACATCCTGCATCCAGGTCTTACAAGACATCCTGCATCCAGGTCTTATAAGA
>NC_048423.1:25381564-25403850 GCF_013103735.1 Etheostoma cragini | reverse complement strand
TATAAGACATCCTGCATCCAGGTCTTACAAGACATCCTGCATCCAGGTCTTATAAGACATCCTGCATACAGGTCTTATAAGACATTCTGCATCCAGGTCTTATCAGACATCCTGCATCCAGGTCTTACAAGACATCCTGCATCCAGGTCTTATAAGACATCCTGCATACAGGTCTTTCACAGACATCCTGCATCCAGGTCTTATAAGACATCCTGCATCCAGGTCTTATAAGACATCCATGTGAATAACCTGCAGCTCTGTTGCAACTATAAAGTCCATACAAGGCCCTCCTGCTTGTTTCAGATTACCTATTGGCTGAGCAAGCTGCCTTTCTGCTGACATCACTTGGGACTATATGATTGGTCGACACAGCCGTCTGTCAAGACCGTCAGCAGTCAAGATGGCAGCAGCTAGCGGGAAAATATCCCTTTTTATACAAAAATATGACAAAATAACTATTCATTTGTAGATTTATCATTCTGGAATCATTGAGCTCCGTTAAGTCACTAATCCATGCCGGATTAAACCTCGGAAGAGCTACGATCGCACCAAAGCCCTCTTTGGAAAGGTCCTGGTGTTAGCTATCATGCTAAAAACACAGGCAAGGTTAAAACCTTACGGAGAAGAGGAAGATCACGTGAGTTGATTTTTGGATTCATAATTATTTATTTTATTTTATGAAGACACTAATTCCATGATGGTTTAAAAATCTTCTGGATGGCCGAGAATCGCATGGAGCAGCTGGATAGAAAGATGCATTTCTTGCTTGTAAATAACAAAAAAAGGAAGTATATGCACTGTATTGATCTAGATATATTAATTATGAAATAAAAGATATAGTTTGGGCATTGTACGCAATGCAGTCAACTCCAGCCTACTGCATGCTGAATAAAAGGCTCTGTAGGATGCAATTCGTTGGAAGTGTACCAACTGACAGTCTCTATTTTCTCTAGGATTAGTACCTACTGTACAGACATGGGTCTATGCAGGAATCTTCTTGGGAATTTTCAGGAAATATTTGTAAATTAAGGAGCTGTAACAATAGAAAGTGTTTCCTATTACTAAGATAAACTAGGCATGCACTATATCACAGTGTTAATGCAGTTTGAATTTTCCCAGTCGGGAACTCATTTTTCCAAATACTCCGACACAATGCGTATCAAAATGTGATGGCTTCTTTTTCGGCCCATGCTGCACCCTTCCACCAAAGATGATGAGAATCAGGCCAGTCGTCCTTCTGTAACCCTGCTGACAGACAACAGACGGACAAACTGAATACATGACCTCTGGGCCAAGGTCATAAATCCAAACAGAATTCTTTATTATTTTCTTATTAAAAACAAAAAACCTGTCCTGACCTTTGAGGTTGATGTTGCTACTTAGTTGTCATAAAAAATACTCAAGCTTTTACAGAGTTTGACTTCTGTTTATTTCATACTGAGAAAAAGGTACAATAAAAAATTAAATTCAGTTTTTTCTTCAAACATAAAACAGAGAAGGACATATACCATTGACGTGAGCATTAAACACAGTTTGGGTTGGCTAATTTAGCTAATTTGAGTTTTTGATTTGGTAGAATATGTTATCTGGTTCGACCAAATTAATAGTGTTGCTCGATGCCGGAGTAACTCGCTGAGCAACTTCAAATTGTGCTCTCGCGAGATCTCTGGCTTTCAAGGGTGCCAAATTAAGGAGATAGCATTAAACAATTATTATTGTTGTGAATAATTTCTTTTAATTTGTTCTGATATTGTTCACATAGCTCCAATCTACAGCCTACAACCCTTTGGTGGCAACAATAGAACAACAGTAAAAGAGACACAGCCATGTGATTATTATCCTGCTAAAATTAACGTCATTTCAAAAATAAAACAAATATATTTACTACAAAATAAATACTCATTCCCTTTGCGCTTTATTTCCTATCTATACATATAGAGTCAGATCAACAGTAACATGACTAAAGAACTATTCACACAGGACTAGTATTTTGGGGAACTCTGTAATTTGTAAAGTAAAACTCCAGCGCAAACGTCCGACCATATTTGGCCAGTCAGTCACGTGGGAGTGTGCATCTCTGGGACTAGGCTTTAAGGGTCTACAGCCGTGCTAGTGGCTCTGTGAGGCGGCCCTTCTCCCAGGATCACCAAACTCACGAGGATACATCATCTTGGAAACATGAATGTCTGTACAAACATTGGTACTAATCCATATTTCACTGGTAAGGGAAAACTTTGACCCGCTGGTGGCGCTGTAAGAAACGTCAGGGCATCACCAAAGTCATGAGGATTCATAATCTGGGGATCACAAATCATAAGATAAGCCTTTATTGATCCGCAAAGGGAAAATTCAGCTGATTCAAAGAATGAATGTCTGCACATAATTTCAGGGCAGTCTATTCAACAGATATTGAGATATTTCGTTCCGGAGCAAAGTGGAGGAAGGATGTACAGAACAAGAGACACACCCCCCATGACACCATAGAGCCACACTGCTAGCATGGCTCCACATGCTGAACAATCCAAACTGTTCACCAGACGTCTTGGAAGTGCTCTCTCTTACAATCACTGGCTAAAGTTACTAATGATAACAATTTGGTACAATTTATCCAAGCTTATAAAGACGAAGAAACGCCTACGAAGTACAACCCTAAAGAAGAGAAATATACAGAGTCAAACGGGTTAATGAGTCTGTTGCCAGCGCGACGGCCAGTCCTTCTCTATCCAGCTCTGCAGCAGTCGCAGCACGTCGATGCGCTGGTAGATGCGGCAAAGTTCGGTGAGCTCAGTGACCGTCTTCTGGTTGTAGCGCAGCAGGAACTCCTGGGTGGGGCTGTGGGACAGAGAGCCCTGGGTCCGGTGCTCCAGCACCGTCAGTTCGTCGTAGCTCATCCCCCAGCGACTTGCAAAGTTCTTCCAGTTTTTGATGGTGCAGTGGTTGGGGTCCAGCTTGAGCCGCAGTAAGTCCAGGAGATCTTTGTCGTTCATGAGGTCACTGATCTTGGGCGGAGGGGCTGGGCAGCAGCACTTTTCACACGGGCTGCTTAGCATCTGCAATTCTTTGGGAAAGTCTGCGGGAGATTGAGTTAGTTCAAAAAAATGTGCAAAACTTTTGTTTGCAAATTACAGTATAATGACATTACATTTCAAATTTAAAAAGTTGAAATAATTTCTTGATTTATTACAGCTTCTGTCTCCTGACGGCCATCACGAAGAATGATCATTAAAGCAACTATGACAGCACTCCAATTTGATACACAAAGGAAGTTTATTTAGGATTATTGACTTTCAGGATCCAGCACACAACCTTCTAAGCTTTCTAAGTATCTACGTGAGTTGAGTGCATCCAGTCCTATCTTTCATCAGAAAGTATGGCCATATTGGATGTCCCATTACCCAGGCGATTGCCAACCCCCCCCTCCTAATTGTCTTTATTGCCAACTATCAAATACATTTTCCTGTTAAAATATGTAAGGTGCTGTCAAATCAATAACATTATCTTCTTAAATAGTGGCAACCGGTCAAATGGGGTAAGTAGCAGCAGATAAAGGTGGGGTTTACTGAGTAAATTAGAATAAGATATCATTCTGGAAACCCTCTGCTGCTGTTATGTATCATAATTCTACGATTGAAGGTCAGTGCTGCTGTGTCTGTTTAAAATGCTTGAGAGGCCAATGTGTGGGGATTGCCCCACGCTCGCAACATTAAGTGCCCCGAGTGTGGGAAAAGAACAAAGCGCATGCCTAAAGCCTCCGGCAAGGAAAACGGACAGCACGTCTTCTTCTTTTCTTTGATTGGCTAGTTGCTAAGTACTGTTGTTGTCATTTGCTTGTCGCTGGCAGAAGTTTTAAAGAAGTTGGAAGTCAGATTATCACCTGTGTTTAACTGTATCACAAATGGGAAATTGCATCCTGTCCAATTTGGTAATTGTGTGGTTTTGCATCTGTGCAACAGGCTAAAAAGGCCTTTTTTTGCTGTTATTACACAGCTTACACATTCATTAAGTTCTCAAAAAATGTCTCAATAAGGCTGATGATGCTGTGAATATTTCAGGTTACAGAGAAACTTTGGTAGTTTTTGCACATTGACCCTATTTCCCCCTGTTTGAGTGTCTAAGTGACTAACGGCGAAAGGTTTTCACATCGATCCAGTGTTGAGTGAGAAATGCTCAGAGATAACACTAAGCTATAGAAAGGGTGGCTTAGAGTTATCTGAACGTTTTTCACTGTCAGGGCTGAACATTTAATTCATTTCAACAAAGTGGATGAGTCACGTCACCTCCTGTGGGGTTTCAGAAGGAGACTTCTCCATGGAGAACATGGTCCACTTGGTTAGCTACATACCAAACAAGTGAAAGGTAAAAACCTATTTTTGTAGGATCCTTTTGATGATGCAGTCAGACACTGTGATACCATTCTGAACGTGTCAGTGGCACAAACAGGTCTAGTATACGCACACTGATGGTGTGTAGTTTTCCCAGAGGGTTACGTTGCAACCCGTTTCACGGCTATCCGCTGCAGCGCTCGCACTCAATACTGAACCAATATTTAGAACCAGAAATATTTGTCCTCAGTAGTCAATTAGGCACAAAACATAACAAAATATGGGCCAGTTTAAAAACAAAAACAAAAACCACCAAAAATACATGCATTTTTCATGGAGAATGATTTAGTCCTGATTTCCCTATCATTATAACAAAAAATATACCTGGTAATGTAGATGTTGGGCAGGTGCATTCTTCATCATCTTGAACTGGCTATGACACAGAGAAACACACATTATTACCACTTCACATCCATTGTAGTGTATTTTTCATCTGCACAAACTCAGTTGCAAACATGCCTGAGAACAGACTTTTCTTCAAAAGTTTAGATCTGGCAGGTGCACGTCTCCTCTTGTGCATGTTATGTGCCTCAAACATGGACCTGATGCCTTTTCACAGGCTTCTGCAATTTAAACATGTATCAACAAAAGCTGCACACTGCAGTACATCAAGACCAGGCAGAGTCGAGACACTACGCCTGGAGGGCGCATGTAGTGATGATTGGACGCACTGGAAGTTCTCCACTCACTTCTCACAGCTCACCTTTCCTGCATGTTCATTTTCAACAACGCTGGCTTTTTAGAAAGCTGCATGAAAGAAAATGACTTCTGTGTTGTCTTGCTCTGTTATTAGTAACACTCACAGCTGCACCTCCAGCTCAGTGGGACTAAACCACATCCTGTGTGTATGTATGTGTGTGTGTGTGTGTGTGTGTGTGTTCACAGCCTAAATTAGAAAGCACCCAGAGTGTGTGCATCTGCCAAGGTTGAATAGGCTTCCCACATTTGGTAGTTTTAATAACAAGAAAAGGTTTATACGCAACTAGAGCAGGTCTGCTGGATCAACTTGGATTGAAAGACACATGAAGTAGTTGGAGATGGGCAGAGGACAGCCAAGTACTTCATGTCCTATGGTCCTGTGATAAGGTGATGAACATGATAACCTATGTCTGACTGCAGGGCCCCAGGTTCCATTCAGCCCAAGAGGATTTGTTCTGGGAGATGGGTCAGTCCTAAACGGGATGGACAGACACATAAGACGCTGGGTCCAGACTAGTTTAGTGATAGCCAGACAGATTGTTTCAAGAGGATGGAAGAACACATCCAAGAACGGGCTTGTCAGATAGCTAAAGTGGCTGCAGTTGAAAAAATGTCATGCATATGTTTTGCTAGATTGAGTTTTTACACAAATAAACGTATAAATAAAAGTACCTGAGATTAGAGGGCTCCTAGGAGGTTATGTACTCTGGAAAGACGTATGTTATGTATTTATGGTGTCAGCATATTTGGTTGACAGTTTGTCTATTTTGTTGAAATGTTATTGTATTGAATATTATGTATATATGTACTGTATATTATTTAATCTTGTAACATTTAAATATTAATGCTAAAAAAGAAATCTGCATCAAGATGCTGATTGGTTGATGGCGGTCACCTATTCGAAGAATCCCTAACATATTACATAGTGTAGAGATCTTCAACAGGGGGCCCTGTCACGTGTACAGTATAAGTCCAACATTATTACATAATTTATAAAAACTTGCCGACAAAAATGAATAGCTTAGTATTCTATGTGCTAAAAAGGTGTGTATAAAGGCTTTGGGCCACCCACACGTCACTGTAGGCCCGGTTTAATATGCAACGTAAGGGGGTCCCTGGTCCGTCTCTCTGAGTTGAAGGGTCCTTGGCTCTAGTCCTTGGAAGACCCCTAATCTACTGCATGGATGAGTCCAGTATTTTTCATGTTTGACATGTTTTTATAAAGAAGGGGACTAAGTCTTTTCCTTCTGCTGCTATTGTGAACTTTTCTCATCTCATAGGCTGTTTATTATGCCACATGTTTCTTATTGACCAATCAGATTACGCCTCCGTATAACTGCCAACTGATAGCTGTGTCTTTTCCTGGTTTTTAAAGCCTGTTTCAGTAAAGTGATGTTAGACTGCTCCAGTTCTTCTATAAGCCTTTACCCACTTAGCCAATATATCCACATTATTGGTGAGTATTTGTCAAAACTCTCATTGTGTCAATATTTTGTGAAAGCACCAATAGTCACCCCTATATGGATATGGATGTATGTGGTAAAAAATATGGTGATATTTGATATTTTCTCCATATGGCCCAGCTCTGTGATCAGGGACTCATGTTTCAGACACAGGTTGCATTAAAGGGGCTGATACTGACCTGTCTGATTCTGTCTGCAGAAGACCTCAGGTATCCAGAGGGCATGGAGCTCAGGTGGAGGGTCACGGCGTCTGCTGGAGACACATTCTGATATCAGACCTCGGCAGCTGTACCTAGCGCTGACACATACGCTTACACCGTTCACCACAACAGACCAACGTTTCACATGTACTGCACATTCTCAAATAATGGCCTGGGGTAAGTTCACCTTCACAGCAGAGAGAGGCCTTTGGTCCTCTGGTTCAGGTTCAACGTAGAGACAGGCCTTTATTTCCGGCATTTCATTTCTATATTTGACATACTATTTGAAAGAAGACTCTTTTCTGTTGATTTAGCCCTTCCTCCATGTCTTACCTACTCATAGTCTCTTTGCTCAGTTTAGGATTTTGTATTTCTCCTTGCACCTAGCTGGTTTTTGTCATGTATGTAACTTGGCTGCTTAAACACTACTCAACTTTCAACATATTTCTACATTATGCAGTGAAATGCCTTTTTACTGGTACTCTGGCTTCTGCTTTTTCCCCAGTCGCTTGCACTTAGCCACGAGGTAGTGACGTGTACGGGACCCTGTACGGGACTCTCACATCGCCGCAAAACACAGTGACAAGTCTGATCCATGCTAATAGGAATGGCCACCGCAGCGTGCATCACCTTTTGTTTTGCAGATGGATTCGGGGATGGCTAACAGACAGTTAGTACTACTAGTTAATGCAGGTTTATAGTAGTACGTAGGATCTACGCAGAGCCTATACCGTAACCTACGTACTGGAAGTGGCCTACTGCCTTGTTCCCATTTATACTCGCTGGTGTGTCTGCGTTGTTCTAGGGTATCTCTTTATGAGAATTGCAGAGCCTGTGTGTGTGTGTGTGTGTGTGTGTGTGTGTGTGTGTGTGTGTGTGTGTGTGTGTGTGTGTGTGTGTGTGTGTGTACGTAAATGCTTAGTGAGATGAATCATTGTGGCTGTACTCCTTATTTACCGTTAGGATCTGTCACCTGCACTGGATAATTGGCCTCCAGCGACTGTGGGGGAGACAAGGGCGACAAGAGAATATTAGAGAGAGAACGAAGAAAGCTGAAGAGAACATATTCAGAACTTTTTAAGCACAGACGGAATTGCCTCCTTAGTATCAAGTATGAAAAAATGCCTCCTCATTCAATACCAAATTTCAATACCTCAGTCAGTGAGCCAATCAGCACGCAGTATGCTTCTACCAGGTCTAAAAATGTCTGTGATTGACTGTCTAACATTATGCGTTGTTGAGACACAGAAGAAACTCCATGTTACACAGAGAGAGCTCACGTAGTTGGAGCTGGAAAATACATAAAAAGATTTGTGCCATAGTGTTGTTTGAACGATCCCCAGCCCTAGCAGAGAGAAACATGTTAACTCTGTTTTTGAGAGCTTTGTGTTCAGTCTGTTCATAAGACTGAGGCAACAGTCAAGATGTAGTGTGTAGCTAACTGTCGAGGGAAATCACTCTCCTGTGTGCAAAGCTAGGGAAGAGCCTGCCAAAACCTGTTCTTCAATGGACCCTCGGGCGCTAGCAATCCCAGCCCAGTGTGCTCAGTTATGGTACATTTCTTAGCAGATTACTTTAAGACTCTGCTTTCTGAGGAAGATCAATGAGAAATCAGCAGAAAGCAAAGTGGATAGCAGACAAGTCAAGACAATGAGACAGTTAAACAAACACATGAGGGGAGAGGAGAGTAAAGAACAGATGCTCACAAATTCTGCCACGAAGCTGGTGGTGTCTGTGTCCTCCACAGGTTCAGAGCTGCTTCGGTCTGTTACAAAAAAGGAAAAAAGGCTTTAATGTTACGACTATATGCTGTCACATCATTCCTGCCACTTCCTACATACCCCCAAACTAACTGCAGAGATGCAGAGAAAAGCCCCATCCTCCAGCCAGGCTTTATTTTGGTCTGAGACTATGACGTAGTTTGGACATGATAATGTAGGCAGTGAAACTGGCTAGGGGTGACACATCATGAGCATTTCAAGGAGATAAACTGTCATATGGAAGGCAGCGAGACTTTCTTATGATATTGCTTCATGTCACGATCATCATCTACGCTACATTTGTCTGCCAAATAAATAGAAGTGTGAAGTTTAGGTGTGTGTCCCCTCCAGTGTTTAGTGCATGACAGCTTCTCAAAAACAATGAAATTACTGTTCAGCACCAACACTCCTAAATCAAATGCCCTCAGCACTGAAAAGGAATATTTGGAACCAGCACGGCTTCACGGATGAGTTGGGCGAGCAGCACAAAGGCAGCTTTTCAGCTCCAGAAAATACCTAAGTGGGGCCATGTGGGTCTGTGTCAGTCTACGTCACTGTACAGCCATTGTATCTAAAGGGCTCCAAATAAAGAATCACCTGGCCTTTCTTGGGTTCCACTCTATGACGAGGACACTTTATTTGGCATGGGGAACTAGAATACGGATTAAGTGATCCGGTGTAGAAAGGCTGTTTCCTTCATTCAGCTTTAATGTGTTCAGAGAGAGAGAGAGAGAGAGAGAGAGAGAGAGAGAGAGAATGACTGGAAAAGCAGCCTGCTTATATCAGCACACCACAAGATTTTTAAAGATTATTTTTCTGCCTTTACCTTTATTTGTTAGTGACAGGTAGGGCTGAACGATTTATCGTCATAAAATCAAAATTTCAATTTTAGGAATGTGATTAGCTTACCGTGTAATATTTAGTTTTGGTTTACCATTTCTTTATTTCTAATTTGATTATTATGTTTACTATTTATTATATTTTTCACAAGATAAATGCTGGAAGAATGTTACAGATTGTTTACACAAATGTCCTTTTTTCAGTTCATATCTATGTTCACATCCTTCCATGAGAATATTCAGCGGCTTTGATGGTGCATCATGTTATTATGCTCCATGACATGTTTTATCTGTTACACAGGGAATATTGGACTTCTGTCCACAACTCAAAGATCATCAGTGTACTGTCACAGAGAAGAAACTCAATCATATTCCCATTTCCCACGCTGACATCACACCCGTTACCTGTTTTTACGTAAAAAAGGACTCAGATGAATCGAGTATGAAGATAGTTGGCGATGACTTTAGTACTTGATAAATAATGTATTCATCTTTGCAGCTCTGGTCACAAACTCCACAGAGTACTGTGGCTGGGTACCAATACCAATATTGTGAATTCAGTACTGCTTCCTAAACAATGCTATTTTCTATACTAATTTTATAAAACAAATCAATAGCAACAGTACATATTACGGCATCTACTAACTTTACGGACCACGTATAGTCATCAGGCTTGTAGTACTCGAAGACCAAGATCTCTAAGGTATCGGTCTCCTCTCAGAATCAACCACATTCTTACGCGGCTTATCTCCAGACACAGATTTACAGACAGAGTAGGTCTAGACCACATTCTATCATTCACCAAGTCACAACAGTTCTAGTAATTCCCCCAAGAGCAAGCATTTAGTGCGACAGTGGAGAGGAAAAGCTCCTTATAGGGAGAAACCTTGGACAGACCCCTTGGTCTGTGGTCTTGGTAGGCGGTTTGGGTGTGTGTGTGTGTGTGTGTGTGTGTGGGGGGGGGGAGCACAGTGGCAATAACAGTCACATTAAAGATAATGGAACAGTGACTAAAAATGGTAGTAGGAGTATGTCATGGCAGGGCGCTGCAGGGTTCTACAATGATGTAACATAAAAACTCATCAGTGTAGCTCTGGCTGTCCACAGCTGAAAGTAGTCCCAAGCAGCTGCATTATCATATTTCCTTTCCTGATTTCAAATATCGGTTACATTTTTAAGTCTAGCTGTGGAAAGTGAGTTTTCATGTCCGGTCCTAATCCTAGACCGGCCTGTGGAGCAGAATCCTCAGCAAAGCCCACAATATAGGTTGTATTGACAACTTCAATACAATACAATTTGTTTTAGAATAATTTCCCCCTCTTCCGGATTGACAGAGTGCCCCCCTCCATGTGGACTGAGGGGGAGAATCTTGTAACTTGTGATCTTGAGAAACTGTCATATGAAGAATACAGGCAGAACTGGGATGCAGAAGTACCCGCCAGTCTGAAATAATAAAGGTGGAAAGAAATAAGGGTTCACTGTATTTTCTTGTATCAGCGTGGTTCTATGTAGTGCGGCTCGGCTGCTTGTCCCCCTTTTTTTCGTCTAGCTGCCACACACGTCCAGGTAGCGATGTGGCCTGGGCTCAGCCTGCACAACGGCTGCACAACGGCTGGAGAAGTGTGCACAACCGAGAGCCTGGGTGTCCATCTAACGTTTGTAAAAAGATGCCGCAGTGCCATCCTGAACCACCTAACTTGGTGGTTCAGGGTGTCATGCTGTACTGCAGCTTTACTGCCTAACGTTAAACTAAATGATACATCAACTCAAAGAATGTGCTAAGATCATTTTTCAACCTGTTGCACACTCCTTTCAAGCAATCCACAAGAAGAGCATGCTCAGGCTCGCTAGCAGCATCTTCTCTGACTCCATGCATGTTTTCAGTCATACCGACCTCTGCCTTCTGAGAGGCGATTTAGAGTCCCTTCGAGGCTTGAGAACTCTTTAAGACATCGGGCTGTCCTGTTGCTAAACCAAAATCTGTTTACTGACAATTCAGAACTTAATTGTAAACTGAAAGTACAGTTGTATCGAATCGTTTGTGTAAGATACATCTAATGATTTAGTAGAGTAGGCAACAACCAGTGTTTGGCCCATGATCCACACACACACACACACACACACACACACACACACACACACACACACACACACACACACACAGGTTCATTGACTTATAGTTAGATGCTCAAGTTCATCTAATGTAACTTCATGCTATCCTGCAAGAATAAGTCTAATCTTCAGTCAGGAATGCAGCCCTACCTCAACAACAGGTAACATTATAGTATTATTGTACACAAAAAGGAAACATGTTTCAAAGAAAACTTGGCAAGTGTTCTTAATTGCTGTGTTTAGAGCATTTAGCAAACCAGCCTTAAAAAATCCTGATTTTGCATGGGGGGGGGGGTTTGTAGTAGATGTAGTTTTTTAAACTACATCTACTCTCTGTGAATGTGGTTGGCTGGGAGCAGACTGTTAAAGGTTAAAATAACAAAGGTGAAGATGATCTTTATGATCTTCAGTCATCAGTGACTCTGAAAAGCCTCCCACATTTAAGAGTGCTCGTCATTACAGACACTGAACTTCCGATGGAGGCACATGCGCATCATTACAATGCTTTTAAACACACACACACACACACACACACGCACACACACACACACACACACACACACACACACAAACACCAGACAGCCAGTCTAATCACTTCAAGGGAAAATGAAAGGTAAATCCCCACCGTGACAGTTCTGTACACCAACCCACACATAACTACTAGGAAATGTTGACATGTTGCACTTGGCTCCAATTTGGTTTTCAGTCTCAATTTCTATAAAGTAATTAGTTATGGGGTATATGAGTATGGATATAATAATTCAAGGCTAAACACACTTTTTCTTTTCCGTTTTTGTTTTGACCTGCTATTGAATTCATTCAAACTAAACTCTTTATTATATTTTGCACGTAGATCTAAAGAAAATTCACTAGTGTTTCAGAGAACTTTAAAGGACTCCCCATATAATTAGCTTTCTATATCAGCCAATTAACAACAACATGACATTACTGCCACCCACTTCCCAAAGCAGGCATGGTCCTGGAACAGTTGTAAAGCTCATAATCATTCCGTTTCTATTCTCGTACCACTCAGTACAGCCTTCCATACTGTTTATCCCCACATTCGCACTGATTGGACAAACCCCTCCTGTGTGTCAAGCTGGCTCACCTGGGCTAATAGTACATTCTATTTGTACTCAGAGGTATGATTTTTCGAGGGCAAAGTCAGAAACAGGCCCCCCTGACGTCGGATTTCCGAGCTAGGAACTCGCACAACCACCGAGTTCACCAAGCTCAAAATCCAACATGGCAGCTCCGTGCATCAACAGTAGTGAAAGCTGTAGTAACAAACAGTTCTAAGCACTTCTGTCTTATTTGTGTGTCACTGAGTCCGTTGTCCACACAGTCCTGTCCAACGTCCATTGTCCGTTGTTGCTACGCTGTTTGTTTGCACACAAAAACAGAAGAAGGAGTTGTTATCAACTGGTTTTGCTTACAATGGCTAACCTGGCTGGAGCTAACCCCCCAACGATCAGTCGCAACGCAAGGAACACTCGGACCAGCCTGCCTGCCCCCGCTCCATGACCGGGTCTGACCACACTCCATTCCACCCAGCTGCTGCTGCTGCTCCTCATCTCGAGTAAAGACCTCCTCCTCTCGTCTGAAGACCCTGAACCCACCGTAACCCAGACCCTCTGGAAGTCTTCCTTGTCCTGAGCTAACAGGAAAATCCCACCGCAAATCTGCCTGCTCGGACACCCCATCCTCTGTTGTTAGAAAGAGAAGATGATGGCTGCGAACGAGCTGAAGCCAAAGAGAGAGTTTCCAGTGTCCTGGAAGGAGGTTTTTTGTCCAAGGCATAAAACATGTCTCATATGCAGTCATTGTAGGTGACTCAAACTCTATGACAGTAGAAATGAGGGTACAAGATCCTGGGGCTGCGGCGTTCACCCCCATCAGTTGTAGTCCATGGGGGGACAAACAATGCAGCGGGTCAGCAGTTTGAGCTGACCAAAAGGCTTTCAAATAGAAGTTTTTATTTCCTGTCCTATTCCTACACGGCCCGTGCAGAAGGGTTATGTAATACGGTAATATGTTTTGGAATCACTTCACCTTTTGGGGAATCAATATTTTTTTCCAACTTTAAATTTTTCCCAATTTCAAATGACAATGTCAAAATCTGTTTCATCTAAAAAGACACATTACTCTGTGTATTGATACTGTATTGCCACGGAATATCTCACCATACTGTGCTGTATCGATTTTTTCCGCCACCCCCAGTAATCACATGTCAAAAACATTAGTAGCAGTAAAAGGAGTTTGCATTTATTTGTTCTCATGTTAATTTTGACAGCCCTAATATATATATATTGTGATGTCATCAAATGTCTTCTTTTGTTTTAACAAGAGTACAAACCATAAATTTATTCATATTAATATAAGATAAGTCAAAGAATAGCAGCAAATCCTCACATCGAAGAAGTTGAAACCAAGGACTTTTTGGCAGTTGAGCTTGCAAAAATGACTTTATGAATGAATCAATCATGGACACAGGATCAATAGGACCGAATCGTTTGAGCTCCCCTACAGTTCTAACGTCTCAGCACATTCCACCTCAAGCATTAACTGTGACTGTGGGAATTACTTGCAGTAGAAACGCAGCAGACCTATCTCAAGTATAAAAAGCATTAAAAAAATACAATTTTCAAAAACTATCCAAGCTTGCAATAGGGTAACCACATAATGATTGTAATGTAAAAATAAGAAACTGCTCCCTGCGATGGGTTACCTTCTCAAGCAGTGAAGTAATAGTTGCCTGGAAAGAAGATCCACCAGAGTTCCCATATTCTAAGAAACATTATGCATTTCTAGGTAACATGCTCAAAAGTTCAAAACTACCAGTATATAACTTAACATTGCAGCCCTGGGTGGCAATCCCCTGTAATTATAGAGCATAAAGTATTAGGACTTACAGCCAGTTACCCAATTATCAAGTGTAAGTCCAACCCCAGATCAGTGGAGCATTGTTTCTCCCTCTCTGGGAATGCAGGGGCATGTGACTGCACGCTCTGGATAAAGTTCAAGAGTAGAACTATAAACCACATCAGAATACATTGCTGAGGGCCATAATTCCACACAGGTGAACCCAGCTTTCCTCCGTTCTGACCACCCATGTCTTCTGTGAGGCAGTTTGTAAGCAGCGTGTGGACTGGGTGCTTTATCCTGGCTTTGTTTCCACACATGAGTGGAGGTGAATAGCATGCCAATACCTGACCCAGGCCGCACTCAGGTCTAGACTGAAAGCAGCTACCCACACACACACACACAAACACACACACACACACACACCTTGTACAAACTCTGTGCTACATGTGTACATCCATAGCTGATAGTGGGTGGTGGGTGGGTCTGCCTCCATTACCTCTTTAATGCCATCTCACCCGATCTAAACGGGATATTTCTCCCCGATCTGAAGTAAAACGTACTTCTTTTTAAATATCTTAATGTACTGTGTTGTATCTGTGCAGTGGGTAACTTGGCTGAAGCAAATGCATCAACATTTTGGGAAATTCCCTTTTCACTTTTCTGTTGTGAGTTGGATAAGGTTCTATACCAACCTTATGTCTGCGTGTTAAGTACAGCGCTGGAATCAGACTGTGGTTAGCTTAGCTTAGCTTAGCATATCATTAAGACTGGAAGCAGGAGGAAACAGCTAGCCAATGCCTCCATAGTGACTAAAACCCAAACCTGAGTTACCACTCCTATCTGGCAACCCATGCGGCAGTCAAAGAAGTCCAGTTTCAGTGAATAGATCAACTTTTATCCAAACAGATCTAAATTAGTGCAGGCATTGAGCTATTTTAGTCAAATTAACCATTTCCCTCCCCTGTGAAGAGAAGGATGTCTTGGTTAACTACTTCTACTGTGACAGCTGCAGACCCACTTTGCCCTCCGTCTAAAAGCGGTGATGGTTGTTCTCTGACTTGAATGTGGTTGTGTGGCTCAGGTAGTCCTGACATTGCTCAGCTGTGATGTGAGGGGGCGACATCAAGACCTGAGCTATAAATAACTCAAATATATCCCAAGATGTCTTTAGGATTGCTTCAGAAGTAATCACAGTCATCAGATATGGGTTTACCTTGGCCGACCATTCCAACAACTAGACTGTTCCTAGCCTTTGTTACTTGAGAATATGTTTGCTTATGCATTAACCTTTCCATACGGCGTCCATATTAAGAAAAGGAAAATTAAAAAAAGTTACAACCGACTATCTTGACTTTCCATTTTAGACTTTGCAGCAGCCCCTTCCCACTGAACTCAAACTGCTCATGTTTAGTAATGGGGAAGGGAACTCGGGTGTTGACTCAGACCTTCCACCAAACAGCCATCAACACATGTTCATGTTCCACACAGCGTGTGAAAGGGAGTCAGGTGACTACAGGCAGGAAAACACCAAGAAAAATGATATCAATAACATCAGGTGTCCAGGACGCCATGACACCACGTTGGCTTCTCAGGTGAGACCGGTTCCTGACCCGAGGAGGATCTTACATTCTATGATCACACAGAAAACTGTGGATTTTAGATATGAGGAAAATATCCCATTGGGATTATTTTGACTGATATTGCAATTGCCATATGACTTACAATATTGGAGGGAAATATCATTTTTGTATCATAATTGTCCTTTCATTACTACATATTAAAATTAAAATTAAATTATTATAGTATGATATTTGGAAGATAAATATTCCTTTTCTCATCCCCCCATTTCAGAGAGAAATATTCTACGTTTTACTCCTCTACATTCATCTGACAGCTTTAGTTACTAGTTCCTTTAGTTACTAGTTCCTTTAGTTACTAGTTCCTTTAGTTACTAATTCCTTTAGTTACTAGTTCCTTTAGTTACTAGTTCCTTTAGTTACTAGTTCCTTTAGTTACTAGTTCCTTAAGTTACTAGTTCCTTTAGTTACTAGTTCCTTTAGTTACTAGTTCCTTAAGTTACTAGTTCCTTTAGTTACTAGTTCCTTTAGTTACTAGTTCCTTAAGTTACTAGTTCCTTTAGTTACTAGTTCCTTAAGTTACTAGTTCCTTTAGTTACTAATTCCTTTAGTTACTAGTTCCTTTAGTTACTAGTTCCTTAAGTTACTAGTTCCTTTAGTTACTAGTTCCTTTAGTTACTAGTTCCTTTAGTTACTAGTTCCTTAAGTTACTAGTTCCTTTAGTTACTAGTTCCTTTAGTCATTAAATCTGATGTTTTATTCTAAAGTAACCTAGCAACAATATAAGGGCTCCAGGTCCAGCTGAGATGATGATGTCATTAAACACCCAGCTGGGTGGATCCTTCACACTTTCTGCAAACACTTATACTTATACACACACTAATACTTTAACTACATTTTCCTGATGATACTCACACAGTTTTACTGAAGTAACGTTCAACCCCCGTTGAAGACCCCTAGTAGCCTATAGACACGTGAACAGAGTAGTAGCAGTAGTAGTAGTAGTAGTAGTAGTACTATCTGTCTGGAGACTTTTCCACTGTTAGATTAGAGGAAGGCATTTTGTTTTTCTGTTGTAGTCGAGTTTGCGGACGGCTATACATACATACATACATATACAGTATATATATATATATGTAGTTTTTTGGTTTGGTGCGAGCTAACCTTTAGAGAACCCTAAACTAACGTTCCCTAAACGTTCTGTGTGAGTGGGGTAACCAGCTGTTTCCCCCAAACTAACGGTGCACACAAGTGTTCTAACTGGAAACACATAGCCTGTTTGAAATATAATTACTGTTACAATATTAATAAATATAAGGCACCAGACCAAACTCAGGAGGTCTGAAAGGGAGAGTTCGACTTTGCTTTAAATTCCACCTTCACCACTGGAACATCTGTCTGGGTACACCAGCTCTCACGGACGCAGAGTCCGGACTAATCCCTGTTTTACTTACCGAAGGGTTCCTTATAGGCCCGCAAGGTGCTCATGTTGGATCTGCAGGGACCGTCTCAGGGGGGATAGAAAGAGTCCCGGGGTTCGAACCAGAGCGGAATGCTCCTTCAGTGGGAGGGAGGAGGAGGTGCCGACGGCGGCCGGCGGCGGCAGCTCAGCTCGCGCTAATGCAACACCTTGCTGATGAAAAGGCAGCACGAACCGTGCTGCTTTCACTGTGCCCTCGGAATTTCAACACCCCCATGTAGGAAGTCATTGTGGATTGTGTAAAACCATCATTATCACTATCAATATTGAGTGTAAAAATATAATTTTTAATTTCGAACATTTGAACAAGGAATTATTGTCAACGTATTGGTTCTATCTGGCCAATTTTACTTAAATAAATGCCAAACAACAAATGCCCAAATTACCCGTAATTTGACTGTTTTTTTTTCCTAATTCTTGCCTGAAATGTATATTTAGAATTTTTTTTTTTTCCAATAAAGTTTTTGTAAAAAGCGCTGCAGCCCTAACTCCAACCTTGAAATCATCCATCAGGTAACAGGAACTCCCCCAACACAAATATGTTTCAGCTATGTTTCATATTTCCCATGAATGCACGGGCTCGGCTGATCTAACAGCTGATTGGTTCAGAAAGGACTCAGCGTGATGACGTTTTAGATAAACTTTTTATGAATTTTGAATTGATTTTAATTGTCATTTGTCTGATTTGAAGTTTTTTTCAGTACAGAACCCATAGAGACAAAGTCAGAGAGACTAAATCTGATCAGATTACACATCATATACCACCTGTTTATTAAAATCATATACCGTCTGTTTATTAAAATCATTAACACATCATATACCACCTGTTTATTAAAATCATATACCGTCTGTTTATTAAAATCATTAACACATCATATACCACCTGTTTATTAAAATCATATACCACCTGTTTATTAAAATCATTAACACATCATATACCACCTGTTTATTAAAATCATAACCAGTCTGTTTATTAAAATCATTAACACATCATATACCACCTGTTTATTAAAATCATATACCGTCTGTTTATTAAAATCATTAACACATCATATACCACCTGTTTATTAAAATCATTAACACATCATATACCACCTGTTTATTAAAATCATATACCGTCTGTTTATTAAAATCATTAACACATCATATACCACCTGTTTATGAAAATCATATACCGTCTGTTTATTAAAATCATTAACACATCATATACCACCTGTTTATGAAAATCATATACCACCTGTTTATTAAAATCATATATCGTCTGTTTATTAAAATCCTTTAACACATCATATACCGTCTGTTTATTAAAATCATTAACACATCATATACTGTCTATTTAATCAAATCATATACCGCCTGTTTATTAAAATCATAACCAGTCTGTTTATTAAAATCATTAACACATCATATACTGTCTATTTAATCAAATCATATACCGCCTGTTTATTAAAATCATAACCAGTCTGTTTATTAAAATCATTAACACATCATATACCACCTGTTTATTAAAATCATAACCAGTCTGTTTATTAAAATCATTAACACATCATATACCACCTGTTTATTAAAATCATTAACAGATCATATACCGCCTGTTTATTAAAATCATAACCAGTCTGTTTATTAAAATCATTAAAACATCATATACCGCCTGTTTATTAAAATCATAACCAGTCTGTTTATTAAAATCATTAACACATCATATACCGCCTGTTTATTAAAATCATTAACAGATCATATACCGCCTGTTTATTAAAATCATAACCAGTCTGTTTATTAAAATCATTAACACATCATATACCGCCTGTTTATTAAAATCATTAACACATCATATACCGCCTGTTTATTAAAATCATAACCAGTCTGTTTATTAAAATCATTAACACATCATATACCACCTGTTTATTAAAATCATAACCAGTCTGTTTATTAAAATCATTAACACATCATATACCGCCTGTTTATTAAAATCATAACCAGTCTGTTTATTAAAATCATTAACAGATCATCTCCAGTCTGTTTATTAAAATCAGCAGCAGATCATATGCAGAGAATTCTGAGAGCTACTCTGTCATAATGAAACAACCGGAGCTGATATTTGGCTCTGATGATATTTTATTGAATCTGAATCGGACCTGACAGGATGTGAGTGTTTCTGTGACTTCCTGTTCAGGACTGGATCCAGACCTGTAGATCCGGTCCAGAACCAGCCACAGCTGATACAACGCCATGTGGAGAATCCATGGAGACCTGGTTCCAGCCACTCCACATCACATGAGCCAGCACAGTGTACCCAGCCATCAGAGACACAGACGTCCCACCATGGACTGTATGTCATTAGAGACATATTTACGGTCGATGCGTCCCACTACACAAACCAAAGGCTTTTATTGACTTCCTTTGGTTGCCCTGTCAGAGGTCAAACTCAAGTAAAAATACCGGATTCAGATCAATTAAATGACCCACTATGTTGTAAGTGTTATATTACAGGACGGCTGACTGCAGTCCCAGAGAGAGACCAGCAGGGATCAACGTGAAGCACGCAGCAGCTGAAGAGACACTGTTCCTCCCAGGAGCTGCACGCCTGCTCAATTAATGCATGGCGACTTCTGAAGATGATACCATGACATGGTTCAACAGATTTTTCTGGGGCCAAAGAAAGGCTGGACTCGGACACTTCCATGCTTAAAGGTCCTCTAATGGAAATGAGGTCATACTATTGTTATGCTTACTTGTTGGTAACATATTTACTGTAACAGTCTGGTTTGAAAAAGTGCAATTTTCTTTTAAGATGGCTGAAGTTTAGGCCTTAAGCTGATCCCTGCTGGATGGATCACAGGTGTTATATATGGAGATATATATATATATATATATATATATATATATATATATATATATATATATATATATATATATATATATGACTATTTGGACATGAGAAGATTTTATCTGGTCCATGTGGTAAAGGGATGCTGGCACCTACCCCGATCAGTAAGTCCCCTGAAGGGAACGTTGCTACATGAGACCTTTGTTTTACAGGGCGTCCAAATGGAAGATATTAGTATTTATTTAGCTTATTAAAAGGCTTGCTGAATTCAACCCATAGCTTTTTGTATTGCCCTATGCGGTTTGGTTTACAGAGACATTATTGAGTGAAATGGACCATTTATGTTAACGTGTAACGTGTGTATTGTTTTAGGGGATAAAGATGTTTTTCACTGTCCAAAGCCACTCCAGGCCTGTTTAACCATTGGCGTGTTCTTTTTACCAACATAAACATGTTTCTTGTTAAAACAACTTCTGTTTGTTGTTTCAATGACTTCCATTTGTATGTTGTTATAATTACATCATTGTGGTATTTCCCAATAAAGAGGATGTTTCCTGATGTAACACTGATATGTGTTTAGATAGGGAGAAAACGTTTTTTGAAATGAAATAACTTCATATGCAATATGAACGAAGGAAATGTAACTAAAACCCAAACATAACTTGTTAAAACAAGAAAACAGCTCATTTGACATATGCTGTCAAAATGCTGCCATATATATATATATATAAATATATATATATATATATGTCTGCTAAATTCTCTTTTGAACAAGGGTGTCTTTGAATCAAGATTATTAATTTTTTTTATTATTATCTTAGACAAAATCGGACCGAGTTTGCGTCTGCATTATCGCTTGTCTTCACACACTTTTAGCCTCAACAAGTTGGACAAATACCGAAGGACATATGTCAACTCAAACAGGTTTTCCTAGTCCACTGATGGCGAGTCCGACATACCATGAACGCATCACCAAAAACACATTCTGTCTCCGTCATTACGCACAGCGGCGTAATCCGTTCGTCCAATCAGGTGAGGAGCCTGAAGCTCAGGAAAGAAGCAGATGATATGGCAGCTTTGAGAGCGACCAGGTGGAACTTGCTTTGTTAACACGGCTTAAGCTTTGATTATGAAAACACTTTGTCGTAAAGACGACAGCTGCTCGAAATGATTTACTTAATATTGATCTCCGCGTTCTCCGGAGCAGTCGTTACGTTGATATTACAGTTTTTGCTGCTGTACCGGAGGAGCCCCGAGCCCATAGGCAGGACAGTGCAGTATGTGAAAGTAGTGCCTGATAACGCGCTGAAGGATTACTTTAATACCCAACATGTCGAGCCGGGCCAGCAGCAGGACAGCACAGCGTCCCCGGCATCTAAACAGCAAGAGGCCGTGTCAACGCGGCAGCAGGAAGCGGCTGTCCCCGGCGGCAGCCCCAAGCAGCCGCCGCCGCCGCTGCCGCCTCCGCCGCCGCCTCCCCACAGCGAGCCCGCCGAAGCGGCCAAGCCTGAAACGTGCAATTTCCTAAACGCGATATTTCTGTTTCTGTTCAGGGAGCTCCGAGACACCCCTCTCGTGAGACACTGGCTCACCAAAAAGATCAAGGTGGAGTTTGAGGAGCTGCTGCAGACCAAGACGGCAGGTCGGCTCCTGGAGGGGCTCAGTCTCAGGGACATCTCCCTGGGTAATTCCCTGCCCGTCTTTAAAAGCGCCAGGCTCATGAAGCCGCTGAAGCTGAACGACGACGGCATGCCCGAGGAGCTCAACTTCGAGGTGGATATCGAGTACAATGGCGGCTTCCACCTGGCCATCGACGTCGAGCTGGTGTTCGGGAAGTCTGCCTACTTGTTCGTTAAGATGAAGCGCGTGGTGGGCAGGCTGAGGCTGCAGTTCACGCGCATGCCCTTCTCCCATTGGTCCTTCTCCTTCCTCGAAGACCCGATAGTGGATTTTGAGGTGAAGTCCCAGTTTGAAGGAAGGCCGCTGCCTCAGCTCACCTCCATCATAGTGAACCAGCTGAAACGGGTCATCAAGAGGAAACACACCTTACCCAACTACAAAATCAGGTAGGATCAAGACACC
>NC_048423.1:25356736-25381464 GCF_013103735.1 Etheostoma cragini | reverse complement strand
ATCCTGATACAGGGGTGTTGACTGCACTATGGCCCAGGTCTATGGTCATCCTGATACAGGGGTGTTGACTGCACTATGATGTCATGCAAAAGCAACCAGTGAACGGTTTCTTGGGGAGAAGGTTCCAGGTGTCTCTAAATGTCAACCATCTAGTCATTTCAGATACTTAAGAGCTGTGACAACTCCACATTTTGCTGTACAATTATGTCTCAGAAAATAATTGTGATTAACAATAGATTTATCCCTTTCAGTCAAATATAAAAATATGTATTTAGTTACTACTAAATTTACTACAATGTTACTACAGCTTTGGGTTGTGTCTGTCATGTGACCCAGATAATGTAATAACACAGGTACACAACTCATCACTTAGTACAACGCCTCTTTATTATCATAATACATTTTATAACTCTACCCCCCCCCCCTTGACATTTTAGTTGCTGAACAGGGTCAAGTGCCAACAACTAACAATTGAAATAATAAATATATAGTCTGACAATAATCACTTATATAATTATAATTTGGCATTTCTAAACAAGCCACAATTACCAGTCATATGTCATTAGCAGTTAATGACAGGGCATGTGGATCTTGCTTCGTAGTACAATCAGCTTCTTCAGCTCATGTGTTCGCCCTGTTGTCATGGAAATTTAAGATCAAATTTCCATTTTCCCTCATTTTAAGGAGTTTTTGTCCATGTTGGCATGAAGGTTAAGATTAAGGGGGGGGGGGGGTTGTCTTCAATGCCTAACAGCTCTCTGTCTTCCTCTCCCTGAGCCTGTCTTCATATATATATATATATATATATATATATAGTAGGTTTTCAAGAAATAAACTCCACAGACTGGTTTTAAGTCCTTTTTAAAACATGTGTTTCCATCTTTTTTAATTCACTTGCTACACTCAACAACACTGTTCAAACAGGGACTTGTTTCTACACCCACATTTTAACGGATAATAGAAACATATCAGGGCACATTTGGAGGTTTATAAAATACCTTTGTCCTAGAACCTAGTAGACTATAGCGATACTTTGTAGGTATAGGAGTTTAGTTCAACGAAGTGGAAGAAACAGAAGGAGAAAGAAAAAGGGAAGTAGAAAGTGTTTGAGAGAGAAAACTAAACGGAAACTTGTGTTATTCGGTCCTTATGTCAGTGAGGTTAGTTACCAAATGAAAGAAGTAGCTACAGATGAAGCTGAGCACCCAGGGGACATGCTCATAGAGGCGACAGACAGAGACACCAACTTGAGACATCTTGGATTCCAGCATGTCTAATAGGGACAGGAGTAAAACTCAGAAGTTTTTCTTTCAATTAAGTGATTACTCAACTCACAGGAAATGAAGCTGGTGATTAACCATGTAGCCAAAGTCGTTTTTTAGCAAACATTCTCTGGTTCCAGCTTCTCCATTGGGATGATTTTCAGCCTTTCTTCTTATGTCATTGTTAACTGAATTAAAGTCTCGCATATCCCGCTCTATCTCCACAGAGCTGTGGTGTAACGCCTGGCTACACCACAGATGCATTCTGGGATAGCAGAGAAAACGCTCTGGGTTGTTTGCATTTCTTTAAACCAATCCCAGTCATCTTGGGCGGCGCTAAGCTGATGACGCAGCGACGAAGGAAGGCACTTGTTAAGGTGGAACATTTGCACCCTCCTCATCCAATATTAAATGAAGTTAACTGTTGACTCAACACAGGAACCTGAGCTGTTTAAGGAGCTGCTGCGTGGTTCCACCTCATTATCTCCTACCAGTGGATCACGGCACTTCATCCAGCTGGTATTGCATCAGTGTTGGGCAGTAGCATTACTAGTTTGTACTACTTTTCAATAGCACAGCTGTTTCTGAGTCAAATAGCTTTTCAGTAGCTTAAGTTAGCTTTTTGATTAATCAGGTACTAAGCCATGGACTTGACTTGACAAGACTTGCTTTACTGCCACCATGTGGTCCGGGGTGGAACCACTCTCATTATGGGATCTGTCACCTGTCCCATTGGGGAGCGGCCAGAAGAGTGTGTCACCTAGAAGTACAATTTGCTCTTCCGGTTCTGTGTTCAAACACTTGTTTAACATTTTTTACACCGGCCCAAGCTTAGCTGAACCAGGGTTCAAATGAACTATTTCATCCACCAGCCAAAAGGAATGGGAATGATCAAATTTCACCCGCCACTCTATAGATTACAATGTTTCTGGCTGGTGAGTGAAGCAACTCCACCCGCCACTTACATATTCTACCAGCATTTGGTTGGTAGATGGTGCTGGTTTCGGATCCTGTCTCTAACTATCTTTTTGTGTCTGTTGACATTATGTGGGTTATTGTATCAGTTGATTGAATAATTTCATCCACAAAACTCCAGAATAGTCAAAAGTGCACAGTTTCCCAGTGGCCAATCTCCAGTAATACGCACGTGTGCACACAGGACCTGCAGACATACGTGGAGGGATTTCAGAGGCACTCCGAACTGTCAGGGGTTCGTCTGCAGCACCACCCTGCTCCTCAGTTCGTAGGTGATATACCACAGGGATAGAAAATGGAGAACAGCATTTGGGATGTTGTTCACTATTTTATATACCAAATAAATAAGTAATTGGTCAATAGAGAAAATAATCAGCATATGAATTGATAATGAAAATAAGAGTTTTTCCTGCATGGAGGATTGTTTGGTACCTCCCGAAGAGGTTTAGCCCTAAATCACCGGCGCCAAAACAATGAGAATTGAGAGAACCAATAACAATTCCAATCCTCTCTAAATGTGTTAAACAGAACTCAACTGTTGAACAAGCAGAGAATAAACTTAACTACGAGGGCAGGTGCCAGTCCAGAGGCAGGCTGTACCGGACTCTCCCGGTGAAAGCTGGGATTTTAATATTAACATCATTTTTTAAGCGGTTTTTGTTTATTGGGGCTTCATTTCCTCAAGCATTATAGACATTTTCGTTCATCAAATATTCAGAAATAAAAGGCAACTTAATAGATTCTGTAAAATAAGGTAACACAGACTCATTGCCTTTACTGGGCCAATCATGCTCGGTGCTGTGTGTAGGCCTGGGTGTGGCGCTGTCCCGGGTGCTGAAATCGATGTCAACGTGTCGCCTGGAAACATCCCAGCGCGTCTCAACTCATCATGCCGTCTGGCCTGAGCTCTTCTCTATCGTTAATAGTACCAAAACTAAAAGTTTGAGCACGTGAGGGCTGGCAGCTGGGCTGCAACTATCTGATGTCAGGAAAACAACATCTCTAGAATAATTACAACATTTGGTGAGCTGACCCGTTGAGAGATAGATATTCCAAAGGAAACTGGTATCTCCAAAAATCTACAACAAGTTTGGGAATCACCTCGAAAGTGTAACAGCTTAGCCTTGTTAACGTATGATTGTCTGGCCTTTTACATTATTTACTTAGTATATTTGTTTGATGTGATTATCTAATCCGTACTGCCTGTGTTCCTGTAAGGACCCTGCTGTCTGCCAGCAGCAGCCCAGGGAGCAGGCTGGCTAACTGCCTGACAGACAGCACTAGTTAACTAAAGGGAAATAGTAAACTGATTTACTTCTCCCGTGTTAAGCCTGTAATCTTTTCACATACATATCCTTTTTATTTTTAATTATTTATTTATGGGGTGTTCAGATTTACAGCGTTAACATGTAAGTTGTATATTTTAATATACATCCTCTAATCATCTATGTTGCCTGTCCAACTGTTAAATGCAAGTGTTAACAATTATTTGTTTCTTTTGAGTTGGCTGGGGAGTAATGCTGCAATCAGAAGAACTCCAGACCTGCGTAAATGTGCATCACCCACGGTCATGCTGAGGGAGTGAGTGAGTGAGTGAGTGCGGGAGGGAGTGCGGTGAGGTGATGTAATGAGAATGAGTACTGGACCTTGGGATTTGCTGAGTGGCACAGATGGTGGATGTGTGGAGGGGAGGGCTGGGATCGCGGCCCACTGGAGCTAATCCAGGCATACAGCACAGCATCCGCGTAGAGTCACCGCTCCAGCTATGGGGGAATACTAAGCATCACTTAACGCTTAGTATAACAAACAATGAAATGCTTAGCGGATCATGGGGAGGCCATTTTGGGAATGATTTATTTGACAAAACGCCCCCCACTTAGTCTTTTTCTGGAGCTTTCTACCATATCAGCTGAGTTGGCTCACTCCTAATTTCAACGGGGGGAGGATGGCGGCGGAGTCATTGGGTTTCCATTAAAGACAACGTGTGTATTTCCACAGACTGCTGAGCGGCCGCGTCCTATTGGCCGGACGCCGAAGAGCTCCGCAGCCACACAGCACATGGCAGAAAGTGCGGGACAGGAAGTCGAGCACGGAAACAAATAAAACATCCAGTTAATTTTCAAAATAAAATACATCGTGCTCACGGCAGATTATATCTCCCTGGACTACACCTTGAAAACAGCTCAGAGTTGTTCCCCCTCTCCTCCTCTGGATGGAAACCAGCTGTTTTGTGGTTTTGTGTGTCCTGGGGAAAGTACATTTTTGGTGGCCACATGTAAAACTATTTCGTCCCCTTCCCCTTCTTGCCTCTGGCTCTTTGCGCTGGATATGTGAAAGAGCTGTTCACTAAGCCGGGTAAATGGGACTGTACAGAGCTTAAGGGGGGGGGGGGGGGGGGGGGGGGGGGGGGGGGGGGGGGGGGGGGGTAGGGTAGGGATAAAAAATAAAAAACTATCAAAATGAACTGCCAATACGCTAGTTCAAAGTCATTCAGTATTAGTATTCAGTCGTTTCCTGTATATCAGTAGTTTACTTTAAAAGATATAATAAAACTTTATGGGCCATTTCTGTGACACGTCCAGTGTTCCTAGTTTTTTAAATTTTTTTTATTAACACACACACACACACACACACACACACACACACACACACACACACACACACACACACACACACACACACAATGGAAGGGTAATCCCTGTAGAGGAAGATTGACATCTCCACTGTGGACATGCTCAAAGTTTGTCTCTCTGAAAAGTGAGAACTTTCCCTCCATTAGTGCGACAGTTGACGGAAGCCTTACTGTGTAGATGTGTATGGACAGACCGTGACATCAGGGCTTACAGTAATGTAGATGATTTGCCTGAACAAAGTCTACTATTAGAACAGCAGGAGCTTCTGCTAACAGGAGAAGCAACAAGAGCCCCAAATAGCAAAGGACGGGAGTGTGCTCAGCCGTCATGTCGTACATTCCAGTGAGAGTTTTATCAGAGCTCAGGGCTGCTGCCCTTAGGGAGCCCGTTGTCCACCAAGCACAGCACCCAACAAGTGTGGTTAAGTTATCTACAAATAATGCTAATCAGTCCTGATGCGTTCCACACTGGGTATCAGTTCAGACCTGTTGAAGCTGGTGGACAGGTTTCAAAATAAAAATCTTATCGACTTTTTATTTGCTCAGTCAAAGCCAACATTTGACTGCTAAGGTAATATCAAAGTGTGAATTTCCTTCGAAGGTCAAAAAGCTCCTGCTCTTTCTGGCAGATAAGAGGCTCAGAAGGGTTTCACCGTAGTGGTGAGGATCCCCTGTGTGGGCACAGTTGCAGTAGTTGGTCAACTTTAAAACCGTTCGGTAGTAACTTTATGGCTCTTTCTTTATTTCTTGGCTGAGTACATATTCTAGTCTGGACTGTGTTGTGGAGGTCAGAGACGTTGACCAAAGTGGTTGGTGATGTGATGTGAAGGATTATATTGGGTCAACTATGTATGGTTGATATGCATTTGTCCTACCCTGTGTAGGCTACTTTGACACTGCTACACATGCACCTTGTACTGTGTACTTACTCTAGTACCTCCCCCCCACACAGCCCTTTCGGGGACACAAATCAAGTTAAAGAAGTTAAGTTTACATCAGTGTCATAGTGGAGATCCTGAATTGAAATGGACTTTGTGTGTTTCCTGTGTCTTTCTCAGGTACAAGCCCTTCTTCCCGTTCCAAGTGCAGCCTCAGCTGGTCCCAGCGTGTGATTTGGACCTGTCGATCCAGGACAACAGGCTGGTGGAGGGCCGACTCAAAGTCACCCTCACTGAATGTAGCAGGTGAGACTCTTTCCCACGCACCCACCCTTGTCCACAAATGTGTGTGTTTTTGTATTGGGCTGTGTTTCTTTGTGTGGGCCACTGCTTCTGTTCCATTTTGGGAAAATGTAATGCTAATTCATACAATTATATTTTAGACCATAGTGTCTTTCCACTTCATTAGCAACAGTTTAGAGGAGGCCCTTTTCCTCTTACAAAATGACACTACCCTCGTTACAAAACAATTTAAATGTGTGTAAGGCATACATGAAACAGAATGCAATCACTTCCTGATGTTTTTTGACATATAGGTAATTGAATACCATACAAAGGCGAGACGTTTCATGTTTGAACTGAAAAGAAGCTCCTGCAAGCTCCAAAAATTTGGGCCAGTGTTGTGTTTACTGCTGTTTTACAGAACCTTTTCTTTAATATCAGTAAGCGTTTGGAAACTGAGGACACAATTGTGTGAAAGTTTAAACAATGAAATTCTTCCCATTGTTATTGTACACTACGACTTCACAGGGCTCCACACTATCTGTTTACCTCGGTTCCACAGGTGCCTGGAACTTTTCCTTTGATTGCATCAGCACATATTTGAGGTGCACCCAACATTTTTCACCACTAATTTTGGCAATAATACATTTTAAGCATTACCTTTTGTTGTCTAGCCAAGAGACACCATTTGGGATTACTGCCATGTCTTTGTACACAGTTATATCTCTCATTGAGTATGTTTACATGCACACCAGTATTCCACTATTCCAATATTAGTAATGTAAACAGCAAATTCTGCTTGGATATTATTGTATAATAAGGCCTTTTTCCAAATATAGCATTTTCCGAAAAAGACGTGTGATATTCCGTTAACTTTCTGGTTATAGAGGCATTCTTTGGACATGTATACAGCGCATTCAGAATATACGTCTCAATCTGAGTTTTTACCACAGACTTGTGGCACACCTGTTTGATCAATCAGCATTTAGAAATCTTTTCCATGCTGACAATATTACAAAATAAAAACCATACCTAAGTGAATCTGCTACCCATATGGATTCTATATAAGGGCAAATCCTGATTAAAGAATCTCAAAGTAAGCTGAATTCAAAATGTAACTCTTTCCTTATCATCTTTGCACCAGTGCCAGCTGCCATTATATAGCGTCTTCAGAGCCTACAGCGCCTACAAAGCCCATACGCTTGCTCAGCAGGCTCGCCTTTCTGAGACAAAAACACCCCCTCTTTGTCCAAAGCTGGCATGTTTAAATTTTAATTGGCCAAAGTGTGTGTGTGTGTGTGTGTGTGTGTTTAATAATTCATTTAATGGGCAATTCCTTCCCATTAGAATCATACAGACTTCAACAGACCTTGTTCTATATCAGCAAGTTTGGAGACTGTTTTTTTTTACCTGGCCTGTCGATTTGAGTGTTAATTAGATCCAATCACAAAATTGCTGTATAGGTGATAGTTAGGTTTCCTGTGTTAAACATATCCGGTGTAGTATGTCATAAATGTCCAGCAGAGGGAGGCATCAACCCATTTAGCATGAATTGTGAAATCCTGCAAAGAAACCAGTTGACACATACTGAGGTAAGATCATACTGTTATCACACTATTGCAGAAATATTGCACACTGCATTTCAGACTGAGGAGGTCGGGAGTTCCTTTTCTTCTTCCGTGTCTGTGTCATCTCCTCTGCACAGCAGGGGGCAGCAGGGGCTGAAGATCCAGTATCACGGTACAGGTGCTGGTCACATAATTACAATATCATGAAAAAGTTGATTTGTCAGTAATTTCATTCAAAAAGTGAAATTTGCATATTCTATTCATTCATCACACACAGTGTTATATTTCAAATTCTCATTTCTTTTAATTGTGATGATCATAACTGACAACTAATGAAAACCCCAAATTCAGTATTTTTGAAAATTAGAATATTACTACTTACTGATTTCTAGAAATGTTGGCCAACTGAAAAGTATGAACATGAAAAGTATGAGCATGTACAGCACTCAATACCTAGTTGGGGCTCCTTTTGCCTGAAATACTGCAGCAATGCAGCGTGGCACGGAGTCCACCAGTCTGGGGCACTGCTCAGGTGCTCTGATGGTGGCCTTCAGCTGTTCTGGCTCATCACAACATCCTCTTCACAGTCCCCGTAGATTTTCTATAGGGTAAAGGTCAGGCCAGGTTGCCGGCCAATTAAGAACAGGGATACCATGGTCCTTAAACCAGGTACTGGTAGCTTTGGCCCTGTGTGCAGATGCCAAGTCCTGTTGTAAAATGAAATTTGCATCTTCATAAAGTTGGTCAGCAGCAGGAAGCATGAAGTGCTCTAAAACCTCCTGGTAGACGGCTACGTTGACCCTGGACTTCAGAAAACCCAGTGGACCAACTCCAGCAGATGACACGGCCCCCCAAACCATCACTGACTGTTGAAACTTTACACCGGACTTCAAGCAACGGGTGTTCTGTGCCTCTCCTCTCTTCCTCCAGACTCTGGGACCTTGATTTCCAAAGGAAATGCAAAATGTACTTTCATCATAGAACATAACTTTGGACCACTCAGCAGCAGTCCAGTCCATTTTGTCTTAAGCCCAGGCGAGACACAAAGAATGCGACAGCGGAAACCCACGTCTTGCATACGTCTGCGTGGTGGTTCTTGAAGCACTGACTCCAGCTGCAGTCCACTCTTGGTGAATCTCCCCCACATATTTGAATGGGTTTTGTTTCCCAGTCCTCTCCAGGGTGGGGTTATTCTTTTTGCTTGTACACGTTTTTCTACCACATCTTTTCCTTCCCTTTGCCTCTCTAATAATTAATAATGATAATAACTAATAATGTGCTTGTACACAGAGCTCTGTGAACAGCCAGTCTCTTTAGCAATGACCTTTTGAGTCTTGCCGTCCTTGTGCAAGGTGTCAATGGTCGTCTTCTGGACAGCTGTCCACTCAGGAGTCTTCCCCATGATTGTGTAGCCTACAGACTAGACTGAGAGACCATGTAACCGTTGCAGGTGTTTTGAGTTAATTAGCTGATTAGAGTGTAGGGGTCTTCAATACTGAACCTTGTCACAAATTCAAATTTTCTGAGATACTGAACTTTTTCACAATATTCAAACAATATGACCAGCACCTGTACAGTCAGGTAACAAGGACTGTTGGAAGTCCAGCTTGATCCTTTGCAGTTCAAACAATCAATGGTCGATCAACCAGAAATCAACCAACAACAATTTTCATAATCTTGTTTACTGTGTGAGTTATTCTTCAAGCAAATAGGCCCAAAATTGGCTCATTCTAGCTTCTCAAATGTGAAGATCTGGTAATAGTAAATTGAATATCTTGCAAGCTGACTATATTTGAAATGATGTTTGGATAAAACAAACAATTTGAAGATGTTGCCTTTGGGAACTTATGTTATTGCCGGACAATTTATAGGTCGCACATGTAATTGATTAATCAAACAAAAAAATCAGCAGATGAACAGATAACGATTCCCCCCCCCGCTCACAGAAAACAAATGGTGATAGTTGGATTTGCAGATATAAAGTACTTTTGGGCCATGAATAATCTTTGTGATTTAGTATTGCTTTCATTAGTTTGGGGATGGGTTGACAAAGCCTTCTCCTTCAGCCACAGAAGACCCTACACAGCTGTTCTCCCAGGATGGGATTTATGGACGTTGATATTGAATTTGTTTTCAATCACAATAAATAGGTGTTGTTTACTTTATAGGCTGTGTGTTTGTGTTATTACATTATCAGGGTCACAGGACCGTGATATATTTTTAATATTATTATTATTATGATAAGCTTGAAGGCATACAGTCCCAATGGATCAAACTAGTTCTTCAGTGTCATCAGATTTTAAATTAAATGTTGCTAAATCCTGATTGGTGCACAGAATGTGTGAGATCATCTTTTTCCCAACATTCTGGTCAGTTTAAACCAGTGAAAAGAGCACAGAGAAAATGACCCTGGGAACAGGCTCTCCGGGCTCTTTCAAGACGAGATATTTAAGGACACAAGGCACCAAATGCACAAAGACTCCTTTGACTCCTTGGCTGGTTCTGAATGTCTTTGTGGCGGACGCTCACTGTGTCTCTCTTGTGTCCTGTGTCTGCAGACTGTTCATCCTGGGCTCCTATGAGCGAGAAACCTATGTCCACTGCACCCTGGAGCTGAGCACTCACCAGTGGAAGGAGAAGACTCGCAGCTCCATCAAACGGGTGGGTTCAACTCTCCTAGCGTCTGACTGGACTTCTCTTCCCCCTTGTTTTCCATCTCAGTCCTCGGGTTTAGGATTGCAGGGAGTCATGGTAGAGGAAAGCATGTTTTAGAGTTGTTTTTCTCCACATCTAGGCTATATTAAAGTATTCATTTGATATACAATGCAAAGTGTTTAAAGTTAATGGTTAAATATTACCTAAACCTTTGACTTTCTCACCCAAGTCGAGATGTGGGTTGGTACGGTGTTTCTGTGTCTCATTAAAATATAGATGATCCCTGTGCTTTAGGTTGTTATGCACAGTGTACACGTGAGGAACCAAAACTACATGTACAACAAAGCAGCTTCCTCCTCATCATCATCATCATCATCATCATCATAATAATGCTTATAATAATAACAAATGGAGCTGGTTTATGTGTAGGGCTAGGTTTTGTTGAAAAGGTTTGGTACCAATACCCAATACCTTTATTTAATAGTTTAGCGTTTCCTGAATGATACTTTTTTTCAAAACCACTTTTAAAAATCAAAAAGAACAACATTACGGCACAGATGTTTTTTTTATTTTTCACCATACTTGTCTGTCAACATACTTGTACTGTCTTGGTGTAAAAGCATGCTGCATGCTGATTGGCTCATTGAATCTGATTTACTCCTTAGATATTGAAATTGGGTTTTGAATGATGAGGCATTTTCTGATACTTAATACTTGAGAGGCAATTTGGTTGGTGCCTAAAAAAGTATTGAGTTACCCAGCCGTACTTATTTATTATTTCTGCCTTTGTGTATTTAAGTCGGATCTCTGCAGAGAGATATGGCAAAAGCTGTTTTAACATTACACATCTAGAAATATGTTATGGTAACATAGATGGTACTGCAGCCAATTCACAATTCATTTAGAAAGGTTTCTAACACTGGAGCGGCTGAGTTTTCTTTAAAACTGGAGCTTTTTTAACACTTCCTCTACAACCACATATTGGACATCTTGTCTTATTGACACATTAATACAAGCTCATTTTCATCTCCTTTGCACTGATGAGATTGTCCCATTGTTGACATTTTGAGCAGCGAGAACATTTTCAGGCCCCTCCGGCGAACCTTTTCTAATTGCAGCAATTTTGAGATATTACAGTTATCACATCAGGCTGGTTTGGAAGTGACTAATGACCGTTTGAGAGTGAAATGTCAGCCCTAATTACTGGCTCTGGCTCTGGCTCCAGCGAAGCCACACACTCGTGAATGCCATTTGCAATGGCTCAAAGATTATTTGTATTGTTGAGCACTTATATTTCTGCACTGTGCTTTCATGTAATGTTGAATGACTTTGGAGGAGCTGGCTGCTTGTCCAGTAGGGGGCAGTGACATATCAGCCCTTCCTCTCAAAACTAACAACACCATATTCCTTTGTAATTTCTCTTATTCCAAAACAGCTGCTCATTGTACGTTTGTAAAATAGATGCTGTATGTTTCTATTTTTTTAATCCTGGACGTCAGGGTAACATTTACTTTGCAAACACAAACTGAAATATGATACATTAGTTTAATTGACAAGCTGTACACCTAGACTGTGTGGACTGCACTTTATTATTAGTATTAATAACTATTATATTTAAAGACATCCTTTCCTGGCCGAGTACCAAAGAGAACATGTTTTTGTAATAGAGACATCAATTGTTACAGTTAAGCCAATCGCTTATCAGCAAATAATACATCAGGCAGTTTGTTAGAAACCTTACATAAGTCATTAATATAAATTAAACCTAATAATGGCCCAAGAACCGATCCTTGAGGTACTTCATATTAAACAAAAAAGAGTTAATGCAAGAGACAAACTGTTTTCTGTCTTTTTAAGGTAACTTGAAAACCAGAGCAATTGTAGGCCTTCTAGCCTGAAACTGCAGTGTCTTTGTTCAATAAATCCATGGTAATGAATCCATAAATCAAGTTACATAATGTTAGATATCTCCGCATTACATCAAGCTAGCATTGTTCTGATGCTGGTCTAACAGCGGGGCCGTTCCAAAGAGGCCTTCCGCGCGATCATGGGTCCTCCAGAAGCTTAGTATTCCAGCCTGGAACTGCAGGAGCTGCATGTGCATTGAGCATGGATTTTTGTCATTAGTTTTTTTTTTACATAATTGATGTGACTTATTGACAGGGAAATGGACAGGAAGTGATCTCTTGAGAAAGGCAAACTGATGAACCTAAGCGTGTGTGTGTGCTTCAGAGCTGCAAGTCATCAAGGCAGCACTGATGCACACGTTAGTGGGATTTCCCCTCCTGATGTCTCAGAGCACACAGGTAGAAAGGTATACTAGATTTTATTATTTCTGCTTCAAACTATAGTTATTCAATAATTATTTAATTATTCCTATTTTAAACGGGTTGAAGGTTCATTCATTGGCATTTTACAAAACAGAGTTGTACAGTGAAATGCAGTTGTTCCTTTTATGGAACACAAGAAACACAGTAGTGCATTCCTTTTATGTGCATAAGTTATGTAAATGGCATAAACAAAAAGAAAGGTGAATTTTCTGGGAAGATAATATGGTACGCCACTTAAAATCAAGAACATTGTCCATCACCTCAGACCAGGTTTGATCATTGGTGTATTGTTGTGTCCATACAGGCTGTATGTACACAGGTATTTGGGATGGGAAGGACAATTAGTTTTTATCATTTATTATCAGCTTTCTTATGATCCACTATATCACAAAGTCCAAATTCCACTTTACAAACAAAAATTGGCCTCTAAGAAAAAGCCATTTGCTACACAACAAAATGATTAATTTTTTTGCACACGAAAACACTTTAAATCTATATAAACATATATGTTCAGACCTTTCTGTTCCCTTGAACATATGTTCCCTTGTTCAGTAAAGTAGCAACCAGCCATCCAATGAGAACCAGTGATGAAAATGTGAGCCGTTCTCCCCCAACACTCACCAAACCAGCCATCAGCACTGCCCGCTCCAAGTGGATCCACTTCAAAGCACTTGTATCCCTTTTTGGTTAAGATACGCATAGAAATGCAGATTCACGGTGGCATTTGAGCCTGATTTATCAGACTTCTCCAGTCTGCAGGTCCCCAGCAGGACTCTGCAGTAAGGATTAAAGGCTATACCATCTGGAAAAGGTCAATTTGCCAAATCTTTCCCGCTCGCTCCCTTTTCCCCATGATAATAGCAAGATATGAGCCTCCCTCTCTTCTCTTATGAAAACAGCCGCTTGCTTATGTGAATGCTTTTTATGTCATTTGAACATTTCCTCATTTTAACAAGTGTTCGCCACTTGCTCCTGCTTTCACTGCACCATGGTTCTATCTTCTCAAAGGCAGGACGGGTGCTTGGACTGTGTTCAACATGTTTGTCAGTCTCTATCTTGCTGCTTCCGGATATCACTGTTGTGTTTGTGGTTCCACGCACAATAGAAAGACACAATACTGGTGTTGAAAGGGCCTAGAGACATAGGCTGCTTTTTAATGAGCTGTTCAGGTTCACAGGCATTCTGGTTGCGACGTGTTTACCTTGCCTAATATTATTGGATGTGATTAACGTAAGTCCTCACATAAAAGCCGGAGCCTTTATTTACCTGAACCGCACTAGTACCAGGCTTTTATTAGAGGCAGGCTTCTATTAGAGGCAGGCCTTTTATTTCTAATTCCATCTGCTTAATAAATATAATTTGGTTTAAATAAATCGTTTTAAATGAAAAGCCGTGGCAGTAGACAGAGGAATTTTATTTTTTAAGAAATATTTAAAAAAATATCCCCATATCAGACACCACCACTGTGTCAGTTTGAACCCTGTAAATGTACCGGGTATTTATTTCAAATACAGGTACTACAGTACTGCTGGTAGATTACAATAAGATCGTACAGTAGGCACCCTGGTATCTGATTAACGTTACACTTCTGTTCTGCTCCTGTCTTCTAATCTCATCATAGTATAGTGTGGTATTTTGTAGATTTGCAGATTCCGCTTAGTCTCCACATATTTAAATGGGATCACTTTTATGGCAGCAAAAAATAAATATGTAGCTTAAATAAGGGAGACCTTATTTGCTAACCAAAATGTTATTCCTGGCAGTATAAAACTGCCTTAATTAATAAATGAAAAATCTGGCACATCTCCTATAATTGTCAATGCATCTTGAGTCAGATCTAGATGCAGAATTATAAGAGTGTGTAACCTCTGAGATCCACTGAGATCTACTAGCATGGCGCCACCTTAAAGCCCCAAACAGCAATGTGTGTACTGATGAAATTATATAATATTATAATTTATATAATTTATAATTTAATAAGTTATATAAGAAGTGTTGGCTATTCTTCCAAATACTGTATATATTCTTAGAAATAAAAAAACAAATTCAATTTGATGCCTTTAATATCCCTTTACATTCCTAAAGTGATGTGGATGAGCAATAATAAAAAGCAAATCCTTAAATACTTAAAGCTTTAAACAGAAAATAGTTGGTCATTTTACTAAATAAATAACTCAACAAGCACATACTTCTGAGGTTACACAGTCTTTGAATTCTGCATCTAGATCTGCTTTAGGATACATTGACAAGCACACACAGCACAATGAAGTGGCTGGAGTAGACACTGACCAATGGGAGGCATCTTTCTCTGTTTGACACATATGGCCTTTAATTAAAAAAAATACATTTTTGATCTGAAATTTCAATCATATTCTGGCATATTCCAGGCTGAAACTAACGCTACTATTGCATTACATATGCATTAAGTCTATCAAATGTAAAAAAATGATCAAAATCAAAATGAACCAAAACCCCAAAGTTACGTATTAAAATTGCTTGTTTTGTCTTCCCAATTTAGGATGGTTGAGATTGGAAGACAAAACAAGCACTTTGATAGGCTTAATGCAGATGTTATGTAATAGTAGCGTTAGTTTCAGCCCAGAATAAGGTTGAAATTTCAGATTAAAAACGTTTTTTTTTTTTTTAATTAAAGGCATCCAGTTTAATTTGTTTTTTATTTCTAAGAATATGTACAGTATTTGTTAGAATAGCCAACACTTCTTATATAACTAATTTCATCAATACACACATTGATTTTTGGGGCTTTAAGGTAGCGCCATGCTAGCAGCTCTCAGTGGCTTCTCCTTGGCCATAAGTGTTAGAGGAAGAGGCCTCCCATTGGTCACGGTTTCCTCCAGCCACTTCACTGGGCTGTGTGTGCTTGTATCTGCACAACACAGACCACCTGAGAAATAAAGCCATGGTCTATTACGGAGTGTGAGATTGGCCGTGTTCTTTTTATTTTTTTATTTTTTTATTACTCATTCATGGTGTGTCGGGGGCGGGGGTGGCACTCTGTCAGGCGTGTTTGCACATCTGCCCCGTCGATTCCATTGTCAGCCCTGAATGCTGATTCTTGCTGACAGCTTGACCGAAGGGCCATGCACGCGTGTGTGCACGTACACTACAGCTCAACATCTCGCTGTGTAACGTCGGGTGTATTCGGTGGCTGGCTTTGTGTTGGAGGAAAAGAGTGTGTGTATTTATAGTAGGATGAGGCTGGATGTTGTGTGAGGTCAATCTCGTGGCCTGGAGCACTTTCCCAGGCGCAGGCTTTGCTCCTCAGCAACATGTACCACCAGTGATTAGGAAGGCAGAGGGTGGAGGAAACATGGACAGCTTCTCATCAGACATCTTGATCTGGTTAGTGTCTCTGGCAGAGAGCACTCTCAGGGGTTAGACCAGTAGAAGAAACCTCTGATGGGATGGATATGCTTGGTATCTTCACTGTGTGTGTGTGTGTGTGTGTGTGTGTGTATTTCTTCATCCAAGCACACGTGCATAGGGGAGACTCATTCGGATGTATTAACGTTTTTTCATGACATGGGCGTCTTATTGTTTAATAATAATGTTTCAGATTTGGGTGAAAAGTTGTTTTGTAATCTGTGTTTATAAATGTGTTTCCAGACCCATTCAGACATTTATGCAGATGTCAGTATTAAAAAATAGAGTAAGGGTGAATATTCAAACTCTCGTGTAAAATTAAAACATAAAGTCAATCGATTCATACAAGGTGATCATGTACACACACACACACACATATGCACACACACTGCATTGGTGCACTTATTGGCAAGCATTGAAACGTGTGCCAATACTCAGAGCATTTTATTTAGGGTTTTGCACTTTAAAATTGAGCAAGTGGGTTAGGCTCTTTGAGCATTAAGGGCTAGTTAAGACATTTGGAAGCAGGGTTAGGTCCTCTGGCCTGCTACTCCAAACTCAGGGCCGTCTACTGTTGCTAGCGCTGACTGGAGAAGCAGATCACACAACCACGCTGCAGAATCTCACACTATTCCTTCCAAATTACCAAAACAATCATAAAATACTGCAACATCTGGGGCTGCTGATCATGGTTTGGGTGTTCAGTCATATCTGGAAAACATTCAAGAGTCCTGACCCCAGCTGTCCCCTGATGTCACTTCACACACACACGCACACACTCGCACACACACACTCACACACACACACACACACACACACACACACACACACACACACACACACACACACACACACACACACACACACCAGTCAGACTTGGGAAAGGAAGAACAGGTGATTTTAGCATCTCACATACACACACTCACACACGTACACACACACAAACCTCTCCGTCAGAGGGTTGTTTGATGTTCCACTCAGGGTGTCTTTGTGTCTTTAATCTGCCCCGGACACCCGATGAAAGACACTTGGTTGACACGCACGCACACCAATATGTTTGATCATACTACCCCACCCTGCATAAAACAACAGATCCTCTTTTAGTGTACATGTTTTGGAAACACTTTTTAAATCACAGTCTCATGCTCTGTGAAGATCTTTACGTCTTGAAACTAGACAACGTGATTATGCTTTGTCCCTCCTTTAAACAAAACAGCATTGTTTGTCATGTCAACATGTACATCCAGCCCATAATCACATCGTTCCTAAGGGAGCCTATCAGCTTTGTCATTTTCATAACGCACAAATTGACTTGTGACAGGTGACACATTCATCATTCATTTCCGCTTTGCCGTGCCAATTAAACGGCCCGTTCTAATGCTGTTTGACAACGGCTGGCCGCACAGAAAAAAGCAGATTAAAGACATGAGAGGTTGGTCCCACAAGCTGTTTGTTTCTAATTGCTTCTTCTATGGATCAATTCACCTCAGAGGAAGCTCAATAGACCAGCCGCTACGTGCATGACCGACGGAGCCACAGCCATATTACACATTTCTTGCTGTTTCCATTTGGGATTTATTTTTCTGATCCAATAAGCATGCTCTCTTATTAGAAAAGAAATGACCTGTTAGTCACTGCAGAGGGTCAAAATGACCACACAGTACACCAAATAATGCCCCAATGATGACTAGTCAGATTCAAACATCAGAGTTTTCTACTAGAAGTGTTTCTGAATCTAAATACAGTATTTGGAACAAGTGTAAATGATATGCTAGATGAATATTTTTTTTCAATTTAGTCTATTTGTATTGTGGAGCTTATGAGGGAAAGATGTTGTAAACAAAAGATCGGTTAGTATTGCTGGATATTTTCAGTGTTTCAGCCTTTCATCGTGCCATTTTACTTCAAAGTATCCAGATTTAAATATACAGAATATTCGTGGGAATAAACAGAACAGCAGCTTCAATTACTAAAATTATTTTTTATTTAATTACAATTATTTTAAGGGTCTGTCATTTTTAGAAGTTTACTGAAAAGTACTAACACGTAATTTGCATCAAATCACAGGGAAATGATCTACTAAAAGCCATGTAAATATTTATTCATTCATTATAGGAAGTGTCCTGCTCCGGATGTTGTTGTTGTGTAGCTTTCACTGGACATTAACTCTTATCATTAAAACTGGAAGTGTACCAGTTGGACATTGCCTTTATTTCCCCTATACTTGGTACCAAAGAATGAATGTCTTTCTGGGAAACTTCACCTGAAATTAAAAGGATATTATCAGCTTGAAATATTAAGCGTTACCAAACATTCAGTATCACGTGCACGTTGTTTGACCTTTTGATTATGTTCCTCGGAAGTCGCACAGAAAGTTGATGTTGGTTTAACTGATGTATGTAATCACTGTGGATCTGACTGCTGCCATGACGTAGGCTCGTCTGCTATTCTTCTGCTATGTCAGTGTTATTTAGAGTGATGGGAACCACTGAGTACGTTTGCTGTTTGTACTCCTCCTTCTGTACTCCAAAAATTCTATTATATAGGATGTATTCTGCAGCAGCAGAGCCAAATGAAATAAAAGCATTTATTTCCGTCGTGCTCTTCCCTGACTCACTGAGGGATAAGGGTTTCTGTCACTTGGCTGTTTTGAATTAGGCCCGGGCAGTGCATCCATATTTTAGCTTGTATTGATACACTTTCAAATGAGAAATGGGATTAGACAATGGCGTTTACATCAATATAGTTTAATGTTAACATACATGACCCATTTCTTCTGTAAAGCCGTGCCTGTGTTTGCACGCATCTCTCCTCTCACTGAAGCAATGCATCATCCAGACTGTGTTGTAGATGTTGATGCACAGTTAACTAAATGCAGTGCACCCGTCCATATGATGCACATTGCACACATCATGTGGGTGATATGAACAGAAGATGATTGCAGAAGTGACGCTGATCTGTGTTTTTCTTTATTATTTTTGAAGAAAAGGCAGAGCAGAGTCTGAAAACACATCCAGTCTTTATGATGTAAATTGAGGGAGCAAAAGCAGTATCGGCTTCAAATATCGCCTTAAGAAATTCGGCACCGCGTATCGGTCATCGGCTAAGGCTGATGAAAAAAAAAGAAAGAAATTGGTATCGACACTAAGAAATCCATATCAGTCGATCCTATTTCCAAGGGCCAGCAGCGACGTGATGTCAATCACCTGCAGCCTGTTAACCTATTGGCTGAAATTAGGGGGAAACTGTGAAAATGTGAAATGAAGGATAAGTAAATGTTATTTGGTCAAGTGCTCAGATCTCTCCCTATTTGTTCCAAGAAGCAAAATGACACTTTGGCAATCCCAGTGTCTGAAGCAACTAGTTTGCTCCCTTCCCTGAGGAGGGAGATAGGCACAGTGTTTGCATATCAGACGCGTTTCGGTGTTCAAAGGAGAGGAAAGACTGAAATGCCAACTTGATAACATGGAAAATGGTGCGTTGCTCATTTTAAAACCAACTGTAGTAGTTTGGAATGTAGTTGTCCTTTAACAAACTAGGCCAATATAACAGTCATGACAGATCATTATTTTTTGATGCCAAGACAATGACAGCCTCATAAAAGGCCTGTGTGGGCGACCAAACCACTGTTGCTGTCTATACATGTGCAAATTAGGCAAAGCACCTTTTTGTTTGCCTGTGTCTCCATAACAACTCCTTTGTTCTTAAAGCTTTTGAAACCTGCTTCCTATGATAAAAAGGCAACTTGAAAATTCAGATTGAGCCACACAACAAACACAAGTGTAAAACTAAACTTCATAGTGATTTTACTCAATAAAGACATGCCATTCACTGCTGCATTGTTCACCCATCCATTTTTCTACGATATAATTGGGCTGAATTAGGTTGTGCCTTTCTGAAAGAAGTATTGCGTCATTAATATCTGCCCATTATTCCATTTGATGGTGTTCAGGTTCTTATATTTTCTGTATTGACATTGTATGAGATGATGGGTGGAGGTGGTCAATGAGAAAATTGTAATATTGAGTTAATCATAAATAGAGAAAAAAGTGTGAGTGAGTAATAGTGGTGTCACAAAAGCAACACCTAGAGTGAGCTGGAATAGATTGCTGTCTTTATATTGACTTAGCGGGCCACTGTAGGTTCATATTCATTTACTTTAAAGTGGTTGATCCAGAGTGTGCAATGCAAAAAAAAACTTAAAACATAAAATACAATATACACAATTATTCCCCATAAATCAATGGCAGGATCATTGTTGATGCAGGCTTCTCATTTATATATAATTATATGATAAATATATGGGCTCGTGGCCAGACTGACTTGCAGAGCAAATGTCACATTGGTCGGTTGCTTGTCCGGGTTTTCCCAGGCTGAAACCAAACTCCAAACAGTGTCTATGTTCTGCCAAAGAAGAACAGACACTTGATATCTTTTTGCCATTTAAGTGACCAACCGAGTTGTGAGGCTGTCTGATCATAAACTATCAAGTGTTTGCTGACTGAGAATATCATTTTCCTGCCCCTTTCGTTATAGAAACCATCTCAACTCACTGTGCGTTGCACCTTCTAGCCCTGTATGTTCTAGCTGGATAGCAGTTGGATACTAACTACTGGATAATAAAAAAAAGGCCTCAATTATACTCATCTGAGCACATCACACCTCTATTTTATCCTCGCCGGGTGGAGCTCCCTGGTCTCTGAACGTGTAGAGAAAACACCAGGCTAGACTTTAACATCCCTTTTCTAACTCTGTAGAACAAAATGTAACTAGCAAGTAAGAAAGTAAATCAAATAAAAAATTGAATTAAACACAGTACATCTGCACCATTGTCATGCCTTAATATGACGGAGTGCTTACTCTTGGTGATTTTAATATTCATATACAGTACGTTGTCCAATCCCCTCCCTTCTCATTTTGCAGATCTTAAAGACTCTGTTAACTTCATTCAACTTGGTGCTCAGTTTGGTAGATATGCGTGGAACTGAACATGTAGCTGTTGTTCACGCAGCTCATACAAAGCTGGCTCTGCAGTTCAGTTCTCTGCTTTTATTTCAGCATCCTGCAATTCCACTATATCTCCTCTAAATCCAGATGCACTGGGAAATTCACTTAAAGATCACTGCCTGTCCATCCTCGACCAAATTGCACCATTTAAAAGTAGGAAACAAAAATCGAATGATCTTTCCTGGCTGAGTGATCACACTCGAGCCCTCAAACACTAAAATCTGAACGACTAATTAAAAAAGTCAACAAGTCCAAAATATTGCCTTAACACCCACAGCACCCCGATCGTAATGAACCAGAAAGCAGTGTAGGATTAATATTAGGGCTTGACGCAAATATTCAAGGATATGGCATTAAAAATCGTAGTATTTTACTTTATTATAATTCATTCTTACATTCAAACCTTTCTAACAGATAGGAACACGTTCTACATCATATGCGTCATGGTTAACCAGCGTATTAAGTACCCATGTAAACACCTGAGCCTGTACTGGCCATGCACCCCACCCCTCAGCCCACTCCCCCCCCCCATCACCACCGGGGCTGCTAATTGGATGTGGCAGGGAATTGCTGCGCACTTGCCTCGCAGCGACTTGTACCCTATAACCATACACAAATCGATCTGACATGTGGTATTAGATTAAATTAGCAAGCAGCGCAGTGACAGGGAAAAGGATTTGCTCAACCCCCCCACCTCTCTGTCTCACCCACCCTCCCAGACCTGCTGGAGAGCAGAGGGATGTTCAGCCGAGCAACAGGAGATGCTGCTCCATCCAAACTGGGCTGTAAATCGGGTTCAGTACACACATAGCCCTCTGATGACTTCTCCCATGGAGGCCAGTTTAACCCATTCCACTCAAATGTATGTGCTAGTTTACAAATATGGCTGAAGTGATAGACAACATTAGTTTACTAAATCACAATGTAAATTACAGTTGGTGGAAAGATGACCCCCTGTAAGCTCAGAGCTGCAGCAGACCAGGTGAGGCGATGTTTATATGAGAATGTAGTAACCCATCGCTCCTTTAGGCACGCACGCCACTCTGTCAGCAATACTACAACCCATATCTGAAAGTGGAAAGGAAAAATATTTCTAGAGTGTTTGTGCAGTGTTTTCACTCATTCACCATTCCTTGTAAAATAAACACCAAGTAGTTTCTTGTATAATGAGCAGTACATTGAGTGTGGAATGTTTTAAGGGCACTATAGCATAGATTTCATACTTTGAATTTGAATTTTGTTAGAGCACCTTCTTTATGCAAACTGATTTCATCTTTCTAGAGAAGGATAGGGAAATATTTAAAAGTCTATAAGCTTGCACAGTTTCTGGATGGAGCCTCTGTCCAAACACACCAGCTATTTAAATTGGAAATCAAGATTTACAAGGACAAAGTCAAATGTTTTGAGGAAGTACATGAATCTGTTTCATCAAGTAGATTTTTGTGTGTGGTACCCCATTTGTGAGGAAGCCCATGCTATGTCAAAGTTAACAGCTATAATAATGTCTTTTATCATAATTCAGGGATCAAAGGAAGACTTGTTTTGGTCTTGGAGGTAAAAGAGAGAACTTTAAAGCAGTGATAGCTGCCATTAGAACATATTAACCTTTCATTTGTCCTCGGTGGCAGTGCAGATAAAAGAGAGAATGGATTTGCTGAAATAGAAAGTGAATTGCTCCATTTACATCTGGCCGGTCGGGGGTTGCTATGTTCTTTGTTTGTCTCTTCTGCTCCGAGACGAGGAAGCAGAGCTGCTGGTTGTCATTAACAAGGTTAGTCCAGTTACTGCTGCTCTGCTCGGAGGGAGAGCTCCTCGACACAACAACCACGGTGGTCTCTCGGCAAAGGGAACAAAGGAGTCATAGCTCATTTTTTATTAGGGTGTTTATGCACCAAACATCAAATTTGTAAACAAGAGTTGGAGAGGGGTTATTATTTCATCAACCACAGCACCCCGGTTCATAAAACAACCAGTTTAATAAAGTGTACTGTAGTCTGGGTTGGGGGTTTTAATCACTCACCTAACCCCAATTTGATTCTTTATTTTGGCAATTCGATTCACCTGTGAAAGAATTGTTTTTTTTTCTTGATTCAAGTTAAAACACATTCAGAAATGTGTGCGAGAAAATACTCGACCCCCTGAAGTAGCCATCCACATGATTAGAAGTGATGACATCCTGTCACCTTTCCAGTTGCTCCCCCTCAAAGGAGAGGGAGGGAGACCAAGCGTCCGTCCGTTCATCCGTCCGTCCGTCCGTCCGTCCGTCTGCCAGTCCGTCCGTCCGTTCTCTCGAGTTCAGTAGAGCAGGCTCTAGAAGAAGTATATTTCAAGCTGTAAGATGTCATGTTCTGTTCTCCAGTCCATGAAACCGCGGCCACGGGTTCTACCATCATACTTAGTGTTTTACAATCTGTTAAATGCCTTGGAGTTAATTGTTAAATTAAAGCAATTTCTTAAACAGGCTTTGTTGTCTCATGCAATATGGTAAATTAAATGGTGTTTTAACTGATGTAATGATAGCCAACACGTGAATATAAAACCCAGGTTGTCGTTCAAAGAAACGTAGTCCTATCACTTGAGTTTTGTATGTGCTGACGTATAATTAGGTACACATGAGTGTCTGTGACTGTGCATATATTGCTGGGCAAATTTGTGTGAAAGGGAGATTGCCACTATTTGTACTTCAGAAGAATAGACTCGCATGCTCACCTTTTGTAAATCTATTGTAGGCACAATGGACACATTGCAGCCATTGGTGCAGCTGTACACACACAGCTCAGGTTAGGGACCTTCAGGATCTGCAATCACCTTTCAGCAGTTCTTACTCAGAGGGCAAAATACAGCTGCCCTGACGGTCTGTCTGGGGATCTTAAGTAGCCCGCCAGACGCTGCCCCACTTAGCACTGGCATCAGGATCTGAAGCTCCCACCTGCCATGTTCCAAATGCCAGTGAAATATTGAATGGATAAATAAGTATAGATGTTCTAATATATATGTAATATGATTGATATCGTTGATATTGATATCGGTATAAGAACAACTGTAAATATGCAGGGCAATATATCTGTAAGTCTGTATGTGATCTCTAGGCAGGTTAAGATAGAACTGTCCAAACCAGTTACTGAATGTCTTCTTGTGTTGCTAGTCCTAATGTTACAGACGGTTTCTTCTGCTGTTAACAGCAGATGTTTGGCAGTTTAACGTAGAATCAATTGATTATCAAAATGTATTATCACTTTATTGACCAATTGTTTTAAATCTTATAACTCTAATTGCCAAGAACAAGGGCACATGTGCCAGAAGGGCTTGCCCTAGGGTTTTTCATTTTATGAAACAACATAAGAATATTTTAAGAATATAAAAGTGGCATATGAAAATCTATCATCTATTTTGTGTTTGTGTTTAATACCATAAAAGCATGTTGATATCTCCAGTGTGATTTCTGAAACTGAACGATGTCTTTGAAGGCTACTCATTTAGTTTGGTGCGTGGTTTACACATTTTACTAATTGTGAAGATTATCTGGGTGAAACATTCACAGGTAATTTGTCCTGTATTTATCTTCAGAATTGCTGTGTAGCGATGCTTTTTTAAGAATTACAATCTTTTTTTGAATTTACCGTTTGAACTTGTCATTTCAACCGTAAAAACTACAACTGAGATTAAATATTGTCTCCTGATGTTTGGTCAGGCCCTGCAGGTTGCTTATTTACCAACAAAGCTAGGGAAATGCAATTTAAGGTCATACACAGGCT
>NC_048423.1:25346092-25356636 GCF_013103735.1 Etheostoma cragini | reverse complement strand
GTCTTCTTTTATACTGTATGTGCCCTTTGATAGAAAAGTTTAATAAAGATGTTATATAAAAAAAAAAAAAAAAAAAAATATATTGTCTCCTGAATGAGGGATCACAAAACCATCAAAGAACATGATATACAGTCTTACCAGTATTTAGAGATACTGATAATTCCATGCAGTGTGATAAAGTTTGAGATTATGTAGTGGGGAGAAAGCTTGGGAGACTTCCATTCAGTGCAATCAGCGATTGCTTTTTAATGCAAATATCTAATCAGCCAATCCAATTCACACAGGGTCAAAAGCATTATAGAGGGTGTATTTGTCATTATTTTATGATTTATCTAATTTCCGGCGTGCTTTAATCTGTACATTAACACGGCAGCTTTGTTTAGTTAAGCATTCATTTTCTTTCTTGCACTGTACCAGAGTGCAGAAAACAGAAATAACTACACGAATGAGCTGTACATCATCATTAACATACATAGGTGGAGAGGATTAGGTGATCAGGACCACCCCAGAGCCCCCCACCCCCGTGCCAGCTTGTATAGATCATCTGCTCGTTCTTGGCCAGCTCTAACTCAATCACTGCCTTCCTCCAGAACCGTAACAAATGGCAGCCGGGGAAATTACAGTCATTCGTCTCCGTCTACCCATGTCATGTCAGCCCTCCTCTTCCTTTTAAACCATTACACCTGTACCATCTTCATCCTTCTTCATCTCCTCCTCCTCCACCTCCTTTAGGCTAGCCTTTTCTCTGTACCAGGAAATATCTACCATGTACGTAAGTATCTGGTAACATTACAATCTCCACCGTTGAGTTTGAATAGCCGAGGTGTTTGCCTACACCGCTGATTATCAGCAGAGGCGAGCCGAGTCTCTTGGTCGTGTAAATGCTCTTGTCACTTGATAGACGGCCCGTCAGGCTTAAAACAGGTCACCAATGCATCACAGCAGGTGTGCTGGGGGGTATGTGACTTGGACTGTGTGCAGTGGTTGTTATTACGGTAGCCATGGGGGGGGGGGCTTAATTGCAGCTCTCTCTCTTGCCACAGAATTGCCACTTTCAGTTTGAGTCTCTCATCAAAGTGCTGAAGGCAGATGTCAGTGTTGTACTTGAAGCATTTGTCAGTTTGCGGTCTATTCTCATTTTTTATTCTGGACTGTAGAGATTGGCAGTGACTGTTAGTTCTTCATGTTATTTACCTTCAACATGAAGAAATATACAAGGTACAATACATGTCAAAGACCTACTGTGGAAGTTGAATTAAATCTGTACTGGTTAAGCTATTACTTAATACTTAGAGTTGAACCTTTAAACTGATCTATTTAGTACATTGTTATTCTGTACTCATTGAAACCTGTGTTCACCAAACGATTTGGACCATCTCATAGATTACCATAGATAAGAATTTTATAAACATAACCATATTACGTTTAAGAAAATGCAATAATGACTGTGATAAAGGACATAATGACCATACATATTAATCATACAATATTACAACCACCCTTTAAAAGTCCTCCAAAGAGTCTTTCAAAACACAGTATTCAAATCTCTTGTATCTTTTAATGTCTAAAATTCTCATAGGATTGTCCATAAATATAAGAAAAAGAAGTAAGAAACGCTAGGAAAAAAGATACAGAACACTACAGTCCCTCCACTGCATGATGTCATACAGTTTTTCTTGTTACATGTATTTATCAGACGGAGGTTATCAAGGGGCCTTGTGGGAGTGTGGGGATGACGTTCCGGCACGTCCCTGCCAGCGAGGGGGATGCAGTGCACGTCAGCATTGAGACAGTCACCCCCAACTCCCCTGCTGCCTTGGCAGACCTGCAGAGGGGGGATCGGCTCATCGCCATCGGAGGTTTGATATGTTAAATTATTGTTCAGCAGAAAATGGTGAAACCGTCAGTTATTTGCATTACTGATTGAAAACCTTTTTCTGTTCTTTACTTTTGAAAGGTGTCAAAGTGACATCCTCAGTCCAAGTGCCCAAACTGTTGAAGCAGGCTGGAGACAGAGTGGTGGTACTCTATGAGAGACCGGTTCGTCACCAGACTCCCTCTTTTGGAAGTCTTGGAACTCTTCAGGAAGGGTTTGGGCAGCTAGAGGAAACTGGTTTTATTTCTCAGCCAGGGGGTTATGAAGAAGACCCAGCCCCCATCACCACCCTTTCTGACACACCTGACAGCAAAGACATGGACTCTGAGTTTGAAGAGTTGATTGTGGACTCCAAACAGAGCCAGACTAGTGTCCCTAACAGCAGCACCGCAAATACCAGTGATACTAAGGAGGATTCCTTACTTACAGTAAACCAAAGCCCCAAAAGGACTGTGGCCAACTTGGCCTCTAAGCCCCTTGGTACCATATCCCCCATCCTTAACCGAAAGTTAAACCTTGTGGGTCTCCAGTCACCACTAAAGCCCCATCCCAAAGAATCACCAAAGCCCTCACCACATAAGACTTGTAGTGATTCAGTGGATGTTCTGCAACGCCCCACTGTACCTCCCCCACCTCCACCTTCTCGCCCCCCAGTGCCACCAAGACCTCAGATAAGGTTGACATCAGCCTCATCAGAAACCAGTCTTTTGGAAGGCATTGATTCTGTTACAACTACCAATACCACTGTGGTTGTTCCTTCCACTACTACCACCATCAGTGCGTCTGAAAAATCTCCAGAAAAGTCTCCTCTCCCCGGAGCCAATGAGGAAAAAGCCGGCCCTGAGAAGATAGGTGTCAAACAAGCTGAGGCGAAGCAGTCTACCAGGCCAGCAGAGTCCAGTGATGACCTGCCAGTCCCTTCGACTGTGACCAGCAGCAGCAAAGCCGATCAAGCTAAGGAAAAGGCTTCAGAGAGCTCCTGCAACACACGGGACGGTCTAGAGGACCACTCTCTCTGGGAATCCCCAGAAACCATGTTTCGTAACCATACAGCACGTTGGCCCAAGGCCTCTGTTGTCTTTGAGGTGGAGAGCAACCATAAGTACCTTAATGTGGCCCTGTGGTGCAAAGATCCCTTTAAGCTGGGAAGTTTGTTGTGCCTGGGCCATGTCAGCCTCCAGCTGGAACATGTAGCCCTGGAATGCATGGCCACATCTTCAGCAGAGTACCAGAGCACCTTTAGGTTAGGGCCTCCAGAGCCCAGAGCTAATGTCAGCCGCACTGCTCTACGCAGCCTCGGCACCCACAAGGGCTTTAATGAGAAGCTGTGTTATGGAGATGTTACTCTCAACTTCTGTTACTTAGCTGAGGGTGAGTTTGAGTATCAAGGAGGGCTGGCAGAAAAAGAGCGGGAGGGCAGTCTTCATGATGAGGATCTAAGGGAGAGGGAGCAAATCCCCACTGCACAGCGTGATGACTTGGCCTACAGTACCATGCAGTTGGTGGAGGTTCGTCACAACTTTCAGGACACCCAGTTCCAAAACCCCACGTGGTGTGAATACTGCAAAAAGAAGGTTTGGACCAAGGCAGCCTCTCAATGTATGATCTGCGCCTACGTTTGCCACAAAAAGTGCCAGGACAAGTGCCTCACTGAAAATCCCCTCTGTGTGGCAGCGACTGAACGTCGCGGAGCTGACCCTGAGGCCAAATCAACCATTAACCGGGCCACCACTGGCCTAACTCGGCATATCATCAACACCAGCTCCCGCCTGCTTAACCTCCGCCAGGTGCCCAAAACTCGGCTGGTTGAGCAGGTGGCTGACGTGGTGCCTGGAGTGGTGGAGCCCTCACCCAAGCATACCCCCAACACTTCAGACAATGAGAGCAGCGACACTGAGACCTACACCAGTGGCGCCAGCCCCTCAAAGCAGCCCATCGGCAGTGGTGGCAGCAGTAAACTTGTACGTAAGGAAGGTGGTTTGGATGACAGTGTGTTCATTGCTGTGAAGGAGATAGGCCGAGACCTGTACCGGGGGCTGCCCACAGATGAGCGCTCCCAGAAGCTTGAGTTGATGCTGGACAAGCTGCAGCAGGAAATTGATCAGGAGTTGGAGCACAATAACGCTCTTCTGCTGGAGGAGAGGGAGGCCACAGATGTCCGGCGTAAGGCCCTAATTAGTACTGCCCTGGCCAAGTCTGGGGAGAGACTCCAGGCCCTCACCCTGCTGATGATCCACTACCGGGCAGGCATTGAAGACCTGGAGTCAGTGGAGAGCACCTCTCCTTCAGAGCAGCAAGGCTTTAAAGGCAAAGGAGAAGGCCTGGAGGAAGAGGCCCTGATGGGGGCAGAGGTCTATGACAGTGACATATGTAGCCCTGTGGAGGTGCAACTGCTGGATGACATCACGGAGGAGCAGATCTGTGTGGAGGCGCTCCACTGAATAAGAAGAGGACCATGTGCTTTGGGCTCATGGCCCCCAACAAAATAGTTTGTTTTTGAGAATGGGGAATTCCATTAAGAAATAATGGGTATGTTGGGTCCAGGGTTTGAGTCACATGTCTTTAAATTTTTACATGAAAAGGAAAGAATGGGTGATGGAATTTCCTCCCTAAGGATTCATGTTATTGATGTTTAATTTGCACAATGTGATGCTGTTTCCATGCTCTTGGTTTTTAAAGGGAAACTTGAGAGCTTCAATATTATCTGCCCTCATTAGTGCTGCATGTGAATCCTCCAGTTCGGTTTTTCTGTGGCTTCATAATGTCATTGTAAGCAGTTAATTCAGTTTGCTTTCTTGTCTGTAACTGCTTTAACATAAGAACTTAAGAAAATGTCCACATTTCTGTGGTCTACTTGTCTAATTCATCTCAACTTTGGGGAAGGAAAATAATTATTCAGTATACGTTTTGCTGCGAGCAAGGAGCCCATATAGGGTAAATATTAGAGTCAATAATGGTGTGAAAGCAAAGCATCTTTTGTTTTCAGCACTTTTTTACAGTAATATAATTAGATTTAAGAAATGACTCGTTGCTAACAGCACTATTTTGGGACTTCAGCAGTGGAATCTTCGATATAGTTTGCCCCGTTCTTTTGGTTTATTAGTTAATGGTTTGGTCAAACATGTTTTATCATATAACCCAAAGTTTTCTATTCCCTGAGACTGTGTTACAAGGTAATTGTTCTCTCTGTGTGTGTGTGTGTGTGTTATTAATAATTCATTTAATTGGAAATTTCTACCCATTGTATTTGTACAGTCTCTTATTCCCTACTCTCTTACATGACCTTCTTCTGTGTGTGTGTGTGTGTGTGTGTGTGTGTAAATGATTTCCATGCTTCAAGGAGTTATGATGTAATTTATTGCAGGTCATTTGCCTTCATGAGTGTTTTCCATGCCCAGATGAATGTATGTCCCGTCCCTCTGAGTTCTTCGTGTACCCAGCTGTTTTGCACTGCCTTCCTCGCTACACATCAAGCATTAAAGTAGCCTGTTACATTGACCCATTCATAACCAGCTACAGAGCCAAAATGCTATGCTATCTGTTAGACCCTCAGAGAGCCACTGGACAAAATGCTTTGTGAGGAGGGAAAATCTTTCTTTAATTGTCAAGAGATTATCTCCCTTACATATCTTATGAAACATCGACCCGAAAACACCGGACACTTTCTAAATCTATACAGGGGGTGATGTCCTTTTTTTTGTTGATTCTGATTGGTATCAGGGGGGGTCCATCCAGCTCTCCAACTGTTCCCGACAATCCGACAGCACCACTTTACATAGTAACGCAATGTTTTTGCGTTTGACTCATTTTAGCTAGCTCGTACTTGGAGATTAGTGTTGGGCGTTGTTTTGAATTTTAAAATCCAATTTAGGAATGTGATTTAAGCCATTCTCCAGTTTCATTCTCTGACGGCTGGAGTGCTTCTTTAACACATCATTGTGTTTTATTTCAATTCAAGTTTGATTTAAACTCTTACTGTTCTCCTCGGCTGCAACACAGCAGGCACCTGTTACGATGGTGGTTGCTACGGAAACAAAACTTGCACATGTTAAAGGTGGAACAGATGATCGGATTCAAAACCAAATTGTCCAAAAGATTCCAGTAAAAAAAAAAAAAAAACATGGTAATTTTTGAAACGGTTTCACGTTGGAACCTGTTCTCCAGTCCTACTGGAGATCCCAGTGGTGTGTGGATGGTGATGAACTGATGAGTGTGTACACGGATGACCTGCTTCACTTCACCTTCAAAATATAACTGCCTGTAATGTAGTCTAAATAATATTTATATTTGCAGTATCATGTTTCCTCACGCTCACAGACAGCGTCCCATGTACCGGCGTTAGGAACCACTGCATCAGGTCCAGGATTACACCGTTAGATATTCCTGCATACAAGTACAAGCTGATGGAAGATTCAACACAAACAAAAATAAAAAGACGTCACCCAAAATGCATTTTTCCTTCAATGTAACCCAACTCCAAAAGGACTAGCCCAAGCTAATGGAGCCATAGTAGTAATCAGCCCAAGTCCGAGGAAGCAAGGGCCTGTTTCCTGGTTCCTGTTCTCTGTGTAAGAGACCTGTTGCTCCTGTAGATCATGGCTTGCTGGCTGCTTGTCAATCTCTCCGTCTCTGTATATTCAGATCTTTTGTGCATATTTTTGTAGGAAAGGAAGCTGATAATCAGGAATGAATCCCCATGTCTGTGATTTAGTTTTTTTCTTGTAGTCTGTGTTCCCATCCGCCTTGTAGTGTAACCTGAGGGTTCTCGGTGACCAATGAGAACCTGGGGGGGGGGGGGGTTGGCCTGAGAGCGCTGCTGCTGCTGCTAACAACTCCTAGTCTCAGCTCTAGACTTAACATACGTCTGCACACCGTGGCTTTCAGCAGGCCGACATGCTGCGTGTTTCTTGTATTCTGTGTATGTGAGGGGTGTTGTACACAGTTTTCAACAGGCTCATGTGATGAAGCTTTATTGTACATGACCTAAATAAACAAGCTTAAATAACTTCCCGTCCCTCTGCTTCGTGGTCTATTCTATGAACAATCTGAGATCCAAAGGAAACCTGTATTTTTCTTTAGAAAATGGTTGGATTTTGGATTTGCACTCCTAGCTCAAATTGTAGAAAATGTCTAGCGTTATACTTTATATATTTGAGTACATTGCATCAGAAAACATGATGTTTCCCTTCCGAGGTGTCCCTCTCCATAATCTGCTGTGATACTGGTGTTGCTGCCTGCTGCTATAAGATCCAGATCGGGTTGATCGCGGCGAGGGAAAGGAGGGAAGGTATTGTGTGAGCATCTGCAAAGTAATTGAAGCCCTAAGGACAGGCTGATTACAGTGTCTGCTCCTACATTTCCCCGTCATGGCCACTCATTCTGCTGTCAACTGCCAGCCAGCGCAAGCAGTCAACATCAGCAAACACGTTCTTATCTGGTGGACATGTCCAGCAGGTCCTGTACATGCCAGGCTTTACCCAGCACCACCTAAACCGAATGAATGGAACTCAAAGACTTCTCACATCTCATCATTGTACTGTGTATGGACTTCTTAGGAAATGTGGTCCTTTAGCTTTACGGTTATTGATTTATTATCTGTTCTATCTCTTCCAATGTTTTAGACACACATATGGTTACAGTCCAAAATGATGTGAAAAGAGACAACCTGACTACAAAGAGACCCAAAACACCCCCAAAGAAAGAACCTGACCAAAAGGAGACACAACACGACTGCTGATGCAAATAACAAACATAAGAGAGACAAAAGAGGCAAATCACTGCCATGTTCCTGTTTGGGAATGTGTCAGAGACTCAGTAGATTTAGTAGTAGTAGTAGTAGTAGTAGTAGTATTTGGTAGCTCAGACCAGCCAGTCTGTTGACTAGGCTTTTGTATATCATTATATTATGTCACCACTATATTAAAATCCAATACAGTCCAGTACAGATTCCACACCCCATCAGCATGTTTCGGAGGAAATCCAAACCACTACATGTGACAACATTGTGAATATTACAGCACTGCATATTAAACATATTATAAACATAAGACACGTGACAGAATCTTCATCAAACAGAAGAATAGATCAGTTTGTGGTGGATTTGTCCAAAGTGTTGTGAGACGCAGAGCTGCACCAGAGGCGCCAACATGCTACCAGTCATCCATTAACGTTTATCCCAGAGAAATAATCTCATTGGTTGAGTTAAATCCCAGGGGGTGGAGCCTAATACGTGTTGACTATCTTTTTACAGATTTTTGTGTGGCATGTTTATTATGAAGACATGAAAGGGGAGAAAGAGGGGGAAGGACATGAGGGAAAGGGTCGCAGGTCGGAGTCGAACCTTTGGCCGCTGCGTTAGGGACCGAGCCTCTCTGAATGGCTGGTGCTGTACCAGGTGGGGTACCCAGGTACCCAGTCATTGACTGTCTAACTCGGCACAAACAGAGCCAAAATATTAGTTAATGTTAAGGAGAGGACATGTATGTCACTGTTTTAGTTGTTACTGACAAGAAATGATGCAATGTTTACAATGTCCACAACTGACATTTAGACATATCTGAGAAAATATTATTAATAAATGGGATAATATGGCCTATCTAGACAAGATAGGCCTAAGGTGTAGGACAAAGGGAAGGAGAGAGGCGAAGGGAAGTGGCTCTTTAGATATTAAACAAGATATTTATTATGTGATATTTATCATTTATTATGTGGAATCACTTATCAGGTGTGAGTGTTGGTTTGCACACAAACATTTAGTTCAATTCTTATACTGTACATACATAATTCTAATATTTACTTATTTAGTTTTCTTACTTTGTATTTAAGTACCTTCTTCTTAAGTTTACTTTTGTTATGTCATCATTACGCAACGTTGTACTGCTCATTAAGAGGAAATTAATATTCCCATATTCATGGATTTTTTTAAGTAGGATGCCAAACTGTTGTCTGATTGTTTGTATCACATCATAGTTGGTAAAATATGCAAATGGAACTGTAAAAGAAAAAGAAAAAAGACATTAATGATGGCTCAGGGCAGACACACACAGGAAGAGCCCCCCCCCCCCCAACTGCCGGTGGGTTCATCCATCAAGCTGTCAATCAAAATGCGCTTTTAGCATGGAGCAGCGCCGGAGTCCAGTTATGATGGCGTTTCTTAAGAGTATTAAGAACTCCATCACGCAAATAGCAATAACTCCAAAAGGACTAGCCCAAGCATAGATAGCATAGCATCAATAGCATAGACTCATTTTGAGTACACACAATTGTTTTTGTAAAATTATTGTAAAGGCCCACTTTTCATGCATAATACATTTTCTCAGGAAAATCCATTTTATTTCTTTTTAAGATGTAGGCTTTTACCCCTGTCCTTGTATTTCTTTCCACCCCGTAAAAATGAAATACCAAGTCCCCCCCTCACAATTAAACAATGGTTTGATCCTTTGGACATATTTATGAGGAAGTGACATCATAAGAGGGTGTGACAGGCAGTAAGCTGCTCTCTCACTTTTCTTTTCTTTTTCTGAATAAATATTTCATGTTTTTTAGAAACATATGGGCTACGAGGTTGAATAAATCTTAGCAATATTTCACGTATATTGCTTAATACCAAACGATTTTCTTGTTGATGTAACTGTTTGTTGATCTTGTTCTCTCTCCTGTGTCCGTTGACATATTTAGGAGTATTATCTACAAGTTCATGTTCATTTGACCACATAGTGATAAAAAGGATGCAGTACTTAGTCTGGGAGAGCAAGCAGGACATTCCCTCGACCTTAACCTCCAACGGCAGAAACAGCAGCAGGACGGCAAAGAGAGGACAAGAGAGGCAAGAAGAAGACCTGATCCACAACGGAGGGAAGGGACCTCAGGACATGTAGCACAGAAGAAGAAAGGAACTGGACATCTAGACAAGAGAGGTCAAAGGTTGAGGACAAAGGGATGGAGAAAGCCCTCCCCCCCCACAAATTCCAGATAGAGACATGGTGATGAGGTTAGGACATGATATTTATCATTTATTATGTGGAATCACTTATCAGGTGTGTGTATGTGCTAGAGAGTCAGGTTTGCTCTGTGTGTGTGTGTGTGTGTGTGTGTGTGTGTGTGTGTGTGTGTGTGTGTGTGTCTGTGTGTGTGTGAATAGGAGTGATAACAAATATGATTTCTGGTGACTTTGTACACTATTTCTTCAACAACCACTTTTCACATTGTAATAGTATCCTTAACATTTCTAGATGTGTACTGCTACTGAACTCACCTGGTTGGGTCTGTTGTGTCTGTGAAGGGGAAGAAACAGATCATAAAGGCAAGTTGAGAAAGCAGGTGGGTTAGGGAAAGGTGTCAACGAAGTGAGGAGGGCCGAAGCAACGTACAGGCTCCAGCATCCGGTTCAGTCGAGTCCTGAGGAGCTATCAAGTAAGGGACATGGAATGCAGCCCAGAGCTTGGAGAGAGAGCTCCACACCAGCGACACCAGACCTCCACCTGCAGCCTCCAGCAGCCTCCACCTGCAGCCTCCACCTGCAGCCTCAGCAGCCTCCAGCAGCCTCCAGCAGCAGCCTCCAGCAGCCTCCACCTGCAGCCTCAGCAGCCTCCAGCAGCCTCCAGCAGCAGCCTCCAGCAGCCTCCACCTGCAGCCTCCACCTGCAGCCTTCGGCAGCAACCTCCAGCAG